>NC_043702.1:28077051-28097121 GCF_006229205.1 Suricata suricatta
TTAATACCTCGATTATTTAGCATAGCACTGTTAGAAGCGTAAGCATTGAGAGCTTCAAATTTTGTCCTGAAAATTTTGAGGAAATTTACATTTTCTTAAAGTGAGAATTTAGTCCATTCTTAAAATTATAATGCCTCAGAAGTACTATGTATTCACCATATTAGTCTCAGGAGCTGCTCTCAATTTCTGAGGTCCAGCCCCACATCCCTCCAGGCGTGGCCGGTGTAAGAAGCCTCTACCCCCGCATTCCTTATTCTTGTTCTCCAAGGAGGTTTCTCAGGCTCTCGGGACACCTTTTACTCATTGCTCCCCAGGGGAAATGGCTTTGCTTAGCTGTCTTTTTGTTTCCCCACCTTTGCTCTACCACTGTAAAATCTTTCTGCTTAAAATACGGGTTTATTTCCAGTTACAGGGACCCTCTTACCATCGGCCATTCTAAGAAATTCCTGAAATGGACCCAGATAAACAAGGTGAGTACTATTGTCAAGTTTCTGAGCACAGTTTGTAAACAAAAAAAAGTTAGGCACAAATGCTGTATTTTCAGACCTCTGAGTTGCAGAACAGTAGACATTGACATCTGGCTGAAAAAGAAACTTGTGGGTGATTGAAAAGATTTCCTCTTTTTTTTCTAAGCAGAAATTCATAAGCAGAAGAGAGTTTAGTCTATTGTCCCCAAAGCACCAAAAGTAATTTAACAAAAGATTTGTTCTCAATATAATTACACTTTGCTATTCAAGGGGCGCCTGGGTGGCTCAGTCAGTTAAACACCCAACTTCGGCTCAGGTCATGATCTCACAGTCTGTGAGTTTGAGCCCTGCATCAGGCTCCGTGCTGACAGTTCAGGGCCTGGAGCCTGCTTCAGATTCTGTCTCTCTCTCTCAAAAATAAATAAAAATTTAAAAAAATTTTATAGGGACACCTGGATGGCTCAGTTGGTTAAGAGTCCAACTTCAGCTCAGGTCATGATCTCACATTTGTGGGTTCGAGCCCCGTGTTGGGGTCTGTGCTAACAGCTCAGAGCCTGGAGCCTGTCTTCGGATTCTGTGTCTCCCTCTCTCTGTCCCTCCCCTACTCATGCTCTGTTTCTCTCTGTCTCAATAATAAATAAACATAAAGAAATTAAAAAAAAAAGATGTTTAAAAAAACAAAAATAAAAATAAAAAATTTTATAAACTGCTATTCAAATATAGCTTATCTTATTTTTGTATATTTTCTTCTTTACTATTAAATGACATCACTGTACATATTTTAATGTCAGGGTAAGTTCACAGTATTATGGGGGCACAGAGTTGGGGGAAAGGTCTCACAGCTGTCACTATATAAATACTTGATAAATGGATATGGAGACACTAATTCCCCTTTCTACCAATATCTCCAAATCTAGATTCTTAACTTTACTTGCTTTGTATAAAATTCTGTAATATCTCAAGTGATTTATCTAAAACAACATGTGGATGATTCAGATCATCTTTTGGGCTTCTCAAATTTAAGCCCTCATTGTAATAAGCATCACACAAAGTGGTAAATAATCTGTTCAAACCCAATGTTCTCTCCCAGAAGGAATGCCTTCCGGGTTTAGCATGCACCAGAATCACCTGGGGCCTTTGTTAAAATGCCAGGCTTCACCCCCAGGATTTGTGACTCGGTAGGTCTAAACTGGGGTCTGAGAACATGCATTTCTGACAAGCTCCCAGGTTGAAGACGCTCACTGGAAACCCACTTTGAGGACCACCGGCCAGAAATCTCTCCTTCTGGATCATCACGTTAGTGATGATGGACAGCTGAAAGATAGTGTACTGCACTCTCAGTATCAGCTGACACGTACTGATCTGGCTAAGCAAAGATAAGAATCCCTTATAGCAAAAGGTGTTTCCCAAATTGCTTCCATGAGCAAGACCATATGTAGCTTGTGTTATTATTTCTCTAAACATCTAAAACTACTCTCTTCATAGCTTTGAGCCTGATACATCAAGCTATTTCTTCCTTTCTCGAGTTTTCTCCCACTAGCAGGAAAAAACAAAGGGCTTCAGGAAGCAGAGTTGGTAGTGAATCACCTGGGATACTCATTCATTTTCCATGTTGTACGCTGTCACAGCTTGCCGCGCTATGCTGCATAACTTCATCAGATGACACTGCAAAACATAATTTGACAGGAGTGCACTGGGCCAGATGGTCGGGCAGCTACAGAACCGCTCTTTCCCCCACAGCAGCATCTGGGAACCTGCAGAGCCCCTACTTTGCTGATTCGCGATATTCACTTGGTGCATCTGTGAGGAGCCAGGGCACAAAAGCTGGCCAGTTTCCAGAAGGAAAGAAAATGTTGGGCCTTACAGTTTTGTAAACTATTTCCACACAATTATGGCTACTCTCCATCCGTTTTCCTTATCCAGATATAGGGAAGTGGTGTTTCTGACATCTCCATACTCCAACACTGGCCTCATCAGGAAACGGGAAAACATTTTAAAAACATAGGGAAATATTACATAACAAAGGATTTAGAGCAAATTGTAGCTTCTTTGATATCGATGCACCTGTTCCCAAAAGGTAGGGAGGAAAATGTGGAGAGTTCTTAAGATTGCTTGTCTAGTGACATTTTTAGGCACATTCACCTGAGGTAAGTGGCTTCCACTCACAATCATATACCGCTCACTGAATAAGCGTATGTTCCAGGAGAGGCTTCCGGTGTGCTCTAAACCCCAAAGGGTGGATCTGACCTGGTTCAGCACCAGAAGCCCCTCAGTGGCTTAGCATAGTACCTGGCAAGCCATATCCGTATGTGTCACAGCCAGAACTTTTCCCTCACAACCCTCCAGGGCAAGAAACATTATTTTCTAAACCAAAACCAAATCCTTGTAGCTTGGTATGAAATTCAGATTCAGTTAAGTTTGGGAAGGAGCCACGCCTTAAAGACAGACAAAAACTTTGAAGTTTCTTATGCCGAACATCTAATCTCACGTATTCAGAACTTCCCCGACAGGCATTCGCCTCTCCCCTCCTTCAGGAAAAAGAGAGCCATCCCCAGAACAACACTGAAATCAGAATTGGTTTTCAAGGCAAGGCAGAGTCCAGAATGTGTGTGTGGGTCGAGGAGGAGTTGGGAGAGAGGATGAAGTAGAGGATTTAGGAAGTGAGGAATCCCCGCGGTATTTGATGTAACAAAGTCCCTCTCCAATGAACTTGTTCCTCCGGCCACCCAGCACCCATTCGGCTTTCTTCTGGTGAACTAATGCACCTATTCTGCTTTTGAAGAACAACTTGTCCTTGCCCTTGGTTCATGAAATTCTATTAGTATTGACTCAAACTCTCCCATTTCCATGGGTGGCTTTAGTTCTTTGATGGGCCTTTCATGCAAAGGCCTGAGTGGGCTGACTTCAGGGTGGCCCCTTAAACACAAAGAAGCTGTTAAATCTTCCAAAGCAGTAAAAAGAGGTTAGACCTTGGAACACACACCGGAATGGACATGGAGACATTGCCTTTTCATCCTTTGAAGTCTTCCACTTCTGCAAGAATAAGAAAAGAATTTAATATCTCCATAAATTATCCTGCCACATATGTTTGAATCAATCCCAGAGCAGCCCCTTGTTTTGTTTTGCTTTGGGGCCTGCTTAGCTGGGGCCAGCGAGCTGCCCATTTCTAGTCACAATCATGTCTCAAGCACACACACCTATTTATCTGATCAAAATGTAAACTACTTTCCCCAAAAGAAAAAGGAATTAGTCATGATTCCAGAGCTTTCTCTTCTGCACCACACTGTGAAATGGGTGTCTAAACTCTCAGTGCCTGGTAGGGGCTCAGAAACCTTAACCATTGTTGCAGTGGTGTTAGTGTGGTAACTCTCAGAAGAAGGTATATTAATAATTCTTTTCTGATTATAAAAAGAACATTAGCTTTTCATAAGCAAATTGAGGTGATATCAACCCATAGAAAGAAAATAACTATAAATACTAAGAATTCAAGAAACCAGAGAAATCCTCTATGAAGTCTGGCAAATGCTGCTAGAAATTAAATTAAGCACCATGTGACAGGGATTTATATCTGTTTTGTTAATTGCTATATTTTGAAGCCTGGAATCATGCAGGGGCCATATAGTAAGAGCTCAATAAATATTTGCTGAAAAAAATGAATGGATAAAGAGTTTTGTGTTGTTTTCATTTATAAATATATATGTGTACCTCTGACTACAATATATTAACAAAGGTGAGTTTATGTTCTACATAGAGTTTTTTTATCCTCTTCATTTCACAAGGCTGTTTCTTTTTTATTTAAAATGTTTAGTGGTTGTAGAGGGTACCCTCTAAGGTCACTTGCAGCCTAGGACATTTTTGTTGTTGTTCCTAGGTAGGAAAAAGAACTCTAGACTTTGATTTCTCACCTGCAAAATAACATACAGCTACATGATCTCTTGGATCTTCTTCTTGGATGTGGGGTTTATCTAATGAGATGGTTCTTTTATTCATATTTCCTCTTTTCTTTACAGATGCTCTTAACAGCATTGAGAATTACATTTACAGAACAGCCTTCAAATTACGATCAGTGCAAACCCTGTGTCAGTGTAAGTACAGGCTCTCTTTAAAAACTTGAAATCATCGGATCCTGATGTGTGATGGGAAATCCAAAGAGCAAACAAGAACCACCCCCCCCCCCCATGTGAGAGACTGCTAGATCCAGGAGGTCGGATCTGTGCATTCACTGCATTAGTGACAGAGAAGACGGAGGCGGGAGGGGCACACCCTGCGTGTTTTACCCACGTGCAGCTTCACCCACAGGAGAAGATAATTCATGGATGAGGATTTTAATTTAAAAAATTTTTTAACTTGGCTTCTGGACATTTTTTTGTTTGTTTCCTTTTCAGGTTGACGATAGTGACACAAACTAAAATTACAAAACAAGTTAGTTTAGAATCTTCACTTGTAGATTGAAGCATGCAAATTTTAAATTCCTTCTGCTACATAAGATTTGCATTTTGAAATTGTACCTCTCTCTCTAAACATGCAAAAAAGTACGTTTGGATGAATAATCCTTGGGCCACAAATTTTAAAACTATCTCAACAGTTCTTGAGAATTTTTTTTTGGATTAAATTCGTATCTGCTCAAATGCTATAATTTTCTTTTCCTATCCTGTCATCACAGGCAAACTAAGGTAAAATATGGTAAGGAGATTTAGTTAGTAAAAATTATCCAAAATGAAATAAACTGGGCTCTAGCCATGAAAAATGATAGGGATTCAACATCTCTAATAAGTCCTGTATTGCATTACAAAATCTCTTCACATGATATGATTTAAGAAATTTATCATTTTAGACATAAAAGAAGTTGTGTTACACCTATGACATTTCTCCTAAAGGCTGACATTTTTTTAGGGGCACCTGAATGACTCAGTCAATTAAACACCACTTCGGTTCACGTCATGATTTCACAGTTCGTGAGTTCAAGCCCTGTGCCAGGCTCTGTGCTGACAGCTCAGGGCCTGGAGCCTGCTTCAGATTCTGTATCTGACTCTTCCCTGCTGGTGTTCTCTCTGTGTGTCTCTCAAAAATAAATGTAAAAAAAAAACATAAAAAAGAAAGATTTTAAAAAGATTTTTTTTTTTTTTTTACTTAGCAAGGCAGACAAATTCACTTATGAGTATTACTTACTATCCCAGGGATCAACAAAAGGCAAAATATGCTCACTAAAAGTTTACACTCAATTATGCCATTTTCCTGGGGAATTTCTCCATTAAAGAAAGTTAGCAAATGTCTGTGTCAGCCCCCATCATTAATGCCCGAGTATGAACAAACAGCACAATTTGAACTTTTTATTACCCCTGGCATTGGAACCTGAACGTAATTAATACTCCTGGGAATGTTAACAATACACAAAATCAGTATTTTAAAGTTCTGCCTAGAAACGATATCCAAACAATAATCCGAAAACAGAAAAAGTCCCAAAACCGGAGAAAAGGCTCCCGACGGCAGGATCCCAGAGCAAGGGCCCGCACGTGAATCCTGTGCCGAGATGCACGCTCTCCGCCGTCTTCTGTTCTGCTGTAACACAGACCTCGTGGCCGAGGACAGGAACGCCCTGGGCGCCGCGTGCCAGGCCAAGGCGACGCGTTCTGCCATTGAATAACGATCAGCCAGTTTTCGTCCTCCACCGCCTGCAGCCAGGGTTTTATTAAAGTCACATCCTAAAACCTACTTCTCACTTCTGCAGACTCCCTCTGTGAAAGCAGTATCCGAGAACAGATAAAGAATTTTATTATACTTGCTAGATTTCTTATCTGTGAGGCTGATTTACGAAGTAGGGAAACGCGCTGGGTTTTATCATTTCACACACTGAAGCATTTTCAATGCCGGCCGCTCGTGGTGCCACTGACGTCCTCATCTCTCAGATGGTACAAGTGGGTGTTTATTAATTTTGTCTGTTATCCTCTGTCTGCAAGAAACCGTAGGGTTAGCTCTATTTCATTCTTCCTGGTATTCATTGCTCTGTAAAATTTTTAGGAAGCGGTAAAAAAACATAAGAAATAAGCCATTATTTTTTGTAAGCAACTTTGGCTTAATTAAGTGTCTTCCCTGGATAATAATACCGATGGAAGTGAGATCAACAAAAAGAAATATTACTGAGGCAAAGAAGGGGCTTGAAGAGTCTCATAATTCAGCAACTGCTCTTTTATAAAGATCACTGGGTTTTTTAACTTAGGAAATTGCATTGTAACACAATATTCCTTCTTCAGCCAAGCTGCGTACACAGAAAACTATATTTGAACACAAAAGGTAAATTTACTCAATTCACTTAATAAAGACTATAAAAAGGTTTTTGCCACTTTTCAGCACAGTGCTCCAACTTCCTTGGAAGGCTGTTTTTCAAATTTCTCGCGTTTTCCCCTTTCAACTTCATTCTATAAAGCAATATCCCAGAGGTTATACTGGCAATAATCTTATAGCAATGATGTACTCATAGATATACTTTTCCAAAATCAAATCTACTATCAGAATAATAGGGCCTGAATTCTACAGAAGAGATATGCATCCAAATAGTGGTCTTATCTAATTCCTTTTAAAGAAAATAGCTGCCGTTAAAAAAAAAAAGTCTTAATTAAACACCAGTTGACATTTGCTTTATTTGAAGGCTGCATATGAAGGTTTTGTTCCCATTGGAAAATAAGACAACTTTTTGTGTGCTCCCTGCAGTGGACTTGATGGACAGCTCTGTGATTCAGCACGTCCTCCTTCGTCACAGTTTCTGGGAGGCAAGAGAGAGCGCCCTCTCTGTGCAACAGCTCTTCCAGGCTCTCCAGGAGCTGTTTCAGAGAGTCAGGGTGGAAAAGCCAGGCCAGGTGCATCCCCGAGCTTCAGAACTCACTCTGAGCCTTCTCATGGCGATGTATGACAGGTGAGCGTGTGAAGGTCACACTGTGACCTCAAGGGCAGTGTTTAGTCACCACTGGTCATTGACCATTTGCTGTTCCCTAAGGTTTGCTTAAGGTCTGATACCGAAGAAGGTTTCTTTGTTTTCCACAAATGTATTATTCATTCAGGAGGGGAACAGAGAAGCACGTTGATCAGTTTCATTAATATGAGAGACTCAGTGATAGCAAAAAGGGAAAACCAAATCCACATGACTTTTGCCTACACAAACTCATTTCCACTCTAGACATATGCACACCTTTTGCTGGGGTGATTACATGTCCATACATAGAAAAAAAATCACACTTTTCTCTTGAGTTCCTGGTAGCTTATTTGTTTGCTGATTTCCTTGTAAGCAATGATCAGATTTGGCTTTGTTTCGTTTCTCAGGTGCAGTAAGGTTGAATAACCTGTGTGTGGGCAGCTAACCTATTGTCTTAGTGGGTTTGGGCTGCTACACAAACACACTGTAGGCAGGTTGCTTTAAACAACATTTATTTCTCACAGTTCTGGAGGCTGGGAAGTCCAAGATCAAGGTGTCGGCCAGTTCAGTGTTTTGTGAGGACTAGCTTCCTAATTCACAGAGGACTACCTTCTCACTGCGTCCTCACGTGGTGAAAGGGGTGAGGGAGTTCTCTGAATTCTCTTCTCTACGAGCACTAATCCAGTTCACGAGGGCTCCACCCTCACAACCTAATCACCCCAAAGTCCCACCTCCAGATTATATCACATTGGAGGTGAGAATTTTAACATACAGATTTGAGGGGGGCCCCAACATTCAGTGCATTGCACCTATAAGCCAGTTTCGACTGTGTCAAAGGCTTTACTATGCATGCCCTAGACCACATGCTGTCTCTCTGTGCGTACGTCTAAGTTTGTGTCTAGGTATGTGTGTGTTTTCCTGGCACTGGCATCCACCATTCTTCTGTCCCATTTCATTCTGTTTACCTTATTTGGTCTTGACTTCATCCTTTAGAATGGACTTCTAAAAATCATAGTAAATATAAAACATTTGGAAAGTACAGAAAAGAATAAAGAAGAAGAAAAGTCACCCCAAATCCTGCCTTCTGAGGCAACCACGGTTTAACCATCTGGCAAAGGATTAAACAAAAGGAAATAGTGTTTCCTTTTCCAGTTTATTCTTTCTTTTTTATTGCATAAATAATGTATCAACATGTTTTCAAGCTGTTTTTTCATTATTTCAGATTCCTTAAACATTAAGCTCTCGACTATCATTTCTAGTATCAACCTCTGCCTCTAGCAATCCTCCTGCCTTTGAGACATTGCTCGGCAGGTTGGAAACGGCAGAGCCAGTAAACCAAGGACGAGTGGGCTCTAAGTGAGGGCCCGTGAACTGGTGGATTTCGTGTACAAATGCTTGTTCCTTTTGTCTTCCTCTTGTGCTTGTATCTGGTTTGCAGACATGTGGATCCTAAGGATGTGACACTGCCTGCTCCCTGAAGACAGGGCGTATCCCTGTTTCCCTGGTGCCTAGTACGGTGCTTAGCACAGAGGAAGCACCCAGTAAATATTTGTTGGGCACATGAATGAATGAATGATGAAATATCTTAATTCCATTTTCAGTCTGTCAAAACCTCGATATAGGAAAACAGACCACGAAAAAGTGAACTTGGAACACAACGTCAGAAGTGTCCATTAATAGCGATAGTTTTTATAACCCGCGTCACCCAGAATCATCCTGCCTCTCCCATCCTTGTCTCTGCAGCACAGGAAGAGGACTGCTCAAACTTGTACCCGCGGCTGCTGCCCTGATCGCTCTCTCCGGGGACAGCCCTCTTACAAAATACAGAGGTAATACACACACGAGTTTGAGTGTATCAAGTGCAGTGACCTCCAAATCTCCAACTCGCCTCTCCTTCACTCACTCCCATTCCCTGCCACATGGCTCTTGTTTGATATGTACTCAGCATGATGAAAGTCTTCAAGATGTCCATCTATATTTTGTCAATATTCATGACATTGTTGTCCTTGCTCCTTATCTGTGTGGGGTTATCCAGACACAACTAGTTATTATTCCTTTAAAGACTGGGACTCTCCTCCCATCGCCGTTTACCAACTTCATGGTCTTCATCACTGAGGTGCTGAATTATCAAGAGGTTGAAATGTGGATTGCTTTTCATTAGCCATCATATAACCTAGTTTGAGAAGCCTTCAAAACAGCAAGCAAATAAGAAATATAAGTCTCCCTTCCATTTCCCTTCATATTTATAAATAGTTTAGAATTCAAGGCACATATTCTTCAAAGATGTATTGCAAGTATTCAATTTAAAGATTTCTTTTTCCCCTTGTATGTCCAGCTCTTTTTCAGCTCTATGCAGAAAATAGCAAGGGAGGTTATGATTCTGGGGCACGCATGACTCGAAGGGTTTTGAGAAACCTACTAACAGATCTACAGCAGGTAAATCTCTGATACTTAAGAATTCTTAATGTGTTCCACTTATATTAGCCACCTTTGTTATTAAAGAATCTGATTTTCCACTGTGTTAATTCTATCTTAATATAGTTCTCCATGCAATCCCTCCTCTATAGCCACTGCTTTATCCGAGCACAGGCCTGATCTTTTACAGTCACTTCCTAACTGGTTTCCCCAACTCAAGCTTCTCCTCCCTCCAACTCTGCCTCCACTCTGCTGCCAGGGACTTTTCCAAAATGCAAATGTCATCCTCATGCCTACAGTTCCTCATTGGCCATCCGTGTCTATAGAACAAAGCCTAAATTCCTTAGCATCATATGAAAAGCTTTCCTGGGGTACCTGGGTGGCTTATTCGTTGGTTGAGTGTCTGACTCTTAATTTCGGTTCTTCATGTCTTGCTCTGTGCTGAATGTGAAGTCTGCTTGAAATTCTCCCTCTCTCTCTCTCTCTCTCTCTCTCTCTCTCTCTCTCCTCTATTTATTAAGATGATAAGATAAGATAAACAAAAGAAAAGCTTTCATGATTTGACCCAATCCTTCTCCTTTCAAAAATAGGTAAAATCATGATTTTTATAGGAATACAAAATGAACATGTGTCCGAAAATGTATTTAACTTGTTAATTAAAAGAAGGCATCAGTCAGGTGTTATAAGTAGTTAAAAGAAATAGCCAAAGAACAGACAAACTGACAGATAGGGATATTAAAATGAATTTGCAAGTGGATGCAAGACAGGCTTTTGGGGGAAGAGGCGGAGGTTGGTCCTCAACCAGGATGGAATTTATTTGCATGTCTGTAAATGAGAATTGTATTTCAATCAGTTTTCTTCTACAAGTTAACTTTAATTTTCTATAGAGTTGTAAAGTAACCTAGTCACATGGTATGTAATGACACATGTCTCTATAGGGTTGGGAATCACCATTGAAAATGTATCCGGTGGTTTCTTTTGCTTATTCAACAGTGTTTCATTTTTTCTTACATTTTGTGCACTGATTTCACTCCTTTGTAAGAAAATCCTTACTCTGCCCAGCATGTGCCTAGTTCTCCACGCCTGCCTTGTACTCTCCCATCTCTCGGCAGCAGCGCTGCGTCTCCTTTCCCTTGGCAAACACTGTTCATCGCTCAAGTCATTCAGATTATTAGTCACCTCCTCACTAAAAGCGCTTTAACTCCCTGTGCATAACCTTGTTGTCAAATTTTGTTACAATTATTGCCAGATATGTGCCTTCCACAGGATGCTGCTTCTTCAGGGGAAGAATTATATTGCATTCTTGTTCACGTCTTCAGTGGCTTAAAAAGTGCCTGGTTGTAAGGCGTTCAACAAATGTTTAATGAAAGGATAAATGAAATGCAGTGCTGAATACTCAAATAGTTAAGACTTGCATCATTTCCTCTGCTTTAAGAATGTACAAATGTAATATTGTTTTTATCCTTGCTAGGTAAGGGAATTTAACCTCCTTAAAGTAAGTATATTACTTAAATGTTAAAATGATATAAATGATGTATCTGAGCAAGAACTTCCACAAATGGACTAAGCAGACTCCAGATTGTCTTGTGTGGAAGTGGTTGGTGTCCTAGTGCACCTTCTACCCATTTCGAGAATGTCCCTGCTTTTCTGCCAGCCCGTGTAAAACCCCCACACTAGGCTCTCTGCCGCCTAATAGCTTTCTGTCATTTTTCTCCTGGGTCTAGGCTGTAAAAGAGAAAAAAAACATTCTTTTCTTCTACCCATTGTAAGGTTCTCTGGCTGGGGCCCTGTAAATTTGACTGACAACAGACAGATTAACCAGAGGAGAACAAACAGAAATGTAATAACATGTATATGGTACATACACATGCGAGTACCCAGTGCTGAGTAATTCGAAGGGATGGCTTACAGATAATCTTAGGCTAAACAAAGGGAAAGGGTCCTAGGCTTCCTGATGGAGAAGGAAAGTTATGAGACGCTGACCAGGAATAGTTTGGTGAACAAGGGTTGTTTAGTAACATTTGTTGTGTGGATTTAAGTCGGTCCCTTCTCCATTGATCAGAGTTCTTAAGAGTCCTCCTCTTTCTGGTAGGGACAGGGAGACACCTTTGGCAGATGAAAATTTCCTTTATAAATGCACATTTTCTTTACGAATTAAAACATGTGCCCTGCTTCTAGAGCTGTTCCCATGACTGCCGGTTTTTGATAGCCTTTAGCTCTAAATAATCCATATGCCAAAGAGGCACATTTTGGGGTGGCATATTCTGGTACCCTTCAGGACCAAGAATTCTGGGGATGGTCATGAAGGGGGTGAGTAAAGAGGAAGATGATCAGAACTCAGGACAGGGAGTATGGTTTAGAAAAACCTATCCATAATTACTTGTGCTTTGAACTGGTCTTAATATCTTAGGTTCATATTGATGTTTAATTTATTCTGGAAATTCCAAATACTGCTCAATAGGTTCACATTTTTTTAATGGAGTAATGATTTCTTTTTTAATTTAGAAGGTTAAACTTCAGACATAGCCGTTGGTGATGGTGACACAGGGCTCCCACTCACCCTTGGGCATATCCGCCATAGCAGAGGCTCCTACCCAATGGTCCTAGCGTCTCAGAACTTGAGCTAACGGGGAGTCAGGGAGATTAGAAGAGTCTGTCCATCCATTTATGCATTCAGACTTGTAAGACTAGAGAGGGCTTAGGTGGATGTCATGAAAGTAGGTGGACAGAGAGGCATTTTCCTTCTCCCACAGAAATCCTTGTGCTCTCTCTCTAACTACTGTAGCTAGCCCGGGGCCGGCACCCCATCCAACAAGTCCTGAAACTGCCCTTGTTCCTGGCTCCACTGAGGTCAATGAGCTGCTGAAATGGCAGCTCAGCAGCGCTCTGCCCGCCACCCGTGCATTAGTACGCTCCTGAGAAAACTCTTAGGAAGGTGGAAATTTGCATAGCAAATTATCATCCCATTGCCTTCCATTAAGAACTCAGAGATGGATTCCCATAGAAAATTCCAGGCCCCATCCTGTGTTTCAACCCCCTCCCCTAAGAATCCTAATTATCATTTCAAGTGGCATTCTGCCTGTGCAGTGTTCCATAGCACACCTGCAAGAAATTAGTCAAATGGACAATTAATCCACAAAATTTTCATGCACACACTTCACACCAAAAATGGAGGTTAAAGCCTCCTACAGAAGTGAGTTTTCTTTTGACCGATGGCAGAATCAGAGCCGGCAAATCGACCCATCTGATCTCCTTCCCTTGTTTTACATGATGTTAACCCCCTTTCCCAGGGCTCAAGAACACCCTCCAACTAATTTTCCAGTTAGTTCATCAGCACTCACAGGCCAAAAGATGGGTAAGGAGTCAGTTTTTCAGACAAAGGCCAAATGATGTAGGGAGTAGTGACTTATGTTCAGCTGGTGATGGGGTTATTATCCATTTAAAGTACAGCCATCTTGTCACTGTTACGAAAATGTTTGTTGACTCCTGCCTGGCTAATTGTCAGCAAAGTGGTTCTAAGTGCCATTTTGCTGATTAGAAGACTGTTTATTCGAGTTGATGGACTCAGCAGGGGGGGTCTTTGAAATTACTTTTGAGCTTGCAGGAGATGCCTCCTGACAGCCAGTGCTGTAGAAGACATCAGACGTGAAATTAGGACTTGCGACCAAATGGGCATAAATGGAGGTGACAGGTACACGTATTTGTGCATATAGATAATGTCAGAACCAAGTCCCTGGCCATCTTGGCAGTCACAAGGGGTTCTTAGTGCCTTAGTTAAACTCCTTTGGTGATCATGATTGAAAGGTGGAAAGCATCGAGTGAGGCAGTGCAGATGGAGCCCGTAGAAAGCCTACAGCAGAAGTCAGAAGGACCAAGCTTTGTGAGCACCCTCAACAGAGTAAGGAGTCTTGAAGCAAGATCTCAGTTCTGCAGCTAAACCATTTTTTTTTTTTTACTCTGAGCAAAACAGTAAATCTCAGTGGCTTCTTGCTTTCAACAAGGATGATGATTACTGCCCTGCCCCAGAAACGGGTGCTTGCTGAAATGATATCAAAGTGTTTGCAAAGGTTTTCCTTAAAACTGCTCTGAGTATTAATAGAGTATCATTGTTATATGTAATTCACAAGTAAATGAGGGTAAAGAACAGGGAAAATAATTTGATTGGCATCGTAAGAGGTGAAACAATGGCAGCTGTCCCTGGATCGCCCCAAATTGCTCCTCTCACCCTCCTCCTTCCTCTCAGCCCCACTTTTTCCCACTTGTTCATTCATTGTCTTCATTCAGACGCTGCACAAAACCCACAAATTTCTCGTCTGCTAGGACTGGGACAGTGCATCCGGTCTCAGACGCCAAATACTTGTGACTCCGTGGCTCTAAGCACCACCACTCAGGTGTGCTGATTCCAGTGGTCACACATTTCTCCGTTTTCTCACAACTGACATCTCACCTTTTATAGATCCCAACTGTCGTGGGGGAGAGTCGTGCTCTGTGCTCCGTGGAAAGTGCCACCCGCAGCTGTTTCCAAGGGGTGAGTACCACACAAATGTCCCTGGGAGTTGGGGGAAACATGTTTGCTGCCCAGTTCAAATTACAGAACTGTTACCCCACACAGTACCCCAGACAACCTAAGATATAACCTTGTCTTGCGATGTCGGGGAGGGTGGGGGGCGCTCAGTCAGATAAGCTTCTGACTCTTGATCTCGGCTCAAGTCCTGATCTCATGGTTTGGGAGATTAAGCCCTGCATCAGGCTCTGTGCTGACAGTGAGGAACCTGCTCAGGATTCTCTCTCTCCCTCTCTCTCGGCCTCTCTTTTTCTCTCTCTTTCTCTCTCTCTCAAAATAAATAAAACAAACATTTAATAAGAGATATAAACTTGCCTCTTACTTTTCATGTGATAAACTTCTTTGCCAGAGCTGACCAGAAACAGCCAGAAAAGAAAATGAAAATTCATTTGCATCTACACTAGAGACCAAAGTCATGCTGGAAACACATCTAAGGGAGCCATTGTTTTCCAGGTGTTGAGCCCAACAATCAAAGAAGAAAAATTCCTCTCTTGGTTACAGTCTGAGCCTCCCATTCTCCTGTGGCTCCCAACATGTTACCGGTTATCTGCCACTGAAATGGTCACTCACCCTGTTCGGTGTAGAATCTGCAGGAAGTTCCCCATCACTGGACCGAGGTAATTATCAGTATTTTGCAGACAGTCCTCCAAATGGGTCTGGGGGTGGAGCTGCGTCTCTCCAAATTCTTGTTGAGGTTCATCTCACACATCTGGAACTCAGTGGATATTTTGGAGTCAGTCAGTAATTTTCTGCATAAGGGATCCTGGTTGACAATAAATTATATTTTATCTTCTATAATTAATGAAATATATTAAGGTCTTCCCTTGACACATAGTCTGATCAATAGACATTTTTATTTCTCTGAGAGGAAGATGTGTTTTCTTTTGTTACAAAAGAGATATGTAAATTTAATTTAAATATTTAATTTAAATATTTAAATATTTTGGAGCTATTCATAAGAATGACAGTAATAATAATAGTTTCTGAAGTGTTGAGTGTTAGGCTGAGTGGCTCACGTGGATCAGTTCATTTAAGGACTTGTTAGAACCTCTATAAAAGGTGGCATTATTATCCCCAATTTGCAGAGAAGCTAAATGACTTGCACATGGTTAGCAAGTAGCAGATGCTGACAATCTGGATTCAGAGTCCCTGCCTTGCAACTCTGATGCTATGCTGCCTCCCAGTGTAGACAGCTGGGAACAAGGTCTCAGGATCCAAAGGAATAATCAGGTTTAATGGGGACAGCTCACCCCAGATCTTCGCTCTGCCTAGAGGAAAGGGCAGATTTGGAAGCTAGGTTTGGACATTCAGATCTTTCCATGGCTTTGAGGATGACAGTCAAAGCCCCACTTTAGGAAAAGGGTGCTGTTGGTCTCCCATAAATAAAACAATGAAGAAGTGAAATTAAAGTGGTTAAAAACTTGGGGAGGAAAGAAGGAAACCAGCAGGTCTAGGCCGGGCACAGGGACTCCATTATCATGGTGAATGAACACAGGTAGGGGCTGAAGGCGGGGTAGGACTGAATTGCTAAGAAAATCCAGTTGCCAAAAACAAGTCAAAGAAAGAGGTGTCCAGAAGGGGTACAAGTGGGGACTTGAGGACTCTGTTTCTCTTCTCATCCTATACTTCCAGACCTTAAGTAGGCCAGACGGTAGACGTGCTCCCCCTGGATATATATTACACCTGCTGGGTCCACTGCCAATCTGGAAATCAGGTTTTAGTTTTACCAAGAAAATGACCTGGGTTTGCAGAGAATTCTGAGGACGTGGTGAAATTTCACTCATGATAACTGTACTTGGAACAATAAAACATATAAATGAAAAGGACTGTTGGAAACCAAGCAAACGAAACCAAAGAAATCTCCATACTACAATGAAAAAGAAACTCTTTTTATATCAGACAGTGGAGGAACATGAATATTATGTATCATGTTATATACAACCAATAAATAAGTATTAATTAAGTAGTAACTACATGTCCTGCCCTCCACCAGATACAGAATTCACTTTGCAATGATATAAAACACAACGTTCACATTGAAATATTTCAAAATTATTGTGTATAACATAATGCAGATATTATTATTCCTGTTTTACAAAGGAGCCTCAAAGAGTTTGAATGACTCAGGTAACATGAGGGCAGAGACAAGAAGGGCCATACTCTACATTTTAGACTACGTCACTTTCTATTGAGGATGAAATGAAGCTTCATCTTGGAAGTGCCTCCATGCAAACCGTCTCTGCTACTCGGCATCCAAGGAAGGCAATGTCCAGTTCTCATAGATGCAGAGCTTGCTCAAGGCCATTAACCTCTTTGGACCTCGGTTACTTTATAAGTAAAATAAGGAGAGCTAGATCCAATGGAGTGCTAGACTTCTTTTAGCTATAACCTTCTGAGTCTATTAGAAATTGAATGTTTTACAGTCTTAGCCTTAAACTTGTGCTTTTGACTCTCATAAACTCCAGCAATAGCCTCAAGGCTTTAAGTTTTAGTGAGATGAAGAAGGTCATTTTAAAGCAGCAGTGTTTGCAGATCTGGAGGTAACAGGAAGAGGGCAAAAGCTTAACCTTCTAAAGTAAGAGGAGGCACAAAGATCAGAGACTGTTCATAGCCAGTGTTATATTTTAGCAGAATGTGTCATACTTATGCTCTGTAATAGCCATGTAAGGTTGGGATGAGACTGAGGAAAAAAACCCAAACTTGGTTCTCTCTTGGTAAAGGCATCAGCAGATCAATCTCGTCATTCACACTATGCCTTTTCTCATACACCTGTAGGTAGCTGCTGAGCATAAAGGGATTAGTGCAAGATTAGGGTCAGTATATTGTCCTAGATGAGTCAACTGCAACAATATGGCGATGCTGATAAAGTAGCCAGCACAGGTGCTCGTGAAATAATACTTATACAAAATGTTATGTTATACATAGCAGAAAATAACGTCTAGATCTCTGATCTTTGACAAACCCTCTCCTCCTCTCCTGACCAGAGGAGATTTAAGGATGTCACTGTTCCTAAAGAAGGACTGCAATGTTGATGTGTTAAGAAGCTTGGATGTGGTGGTCACTCCCCCACACTCCGGCTGGAGGAGCTACCCTCCCTCACTGCATTTCTTTTCTACAGAGTTCTAGAAAATCACAAAAGCTTATTTTAAATTCTTTATCTACGGCTTTATTTTCCCCAATAGCGTGTAGGAACGCAGGTCCAGCATTATCATATCTTGAAAATTTTCAAGAGAAGTCGAAAGTCAGAATTTACTAAAATCTCCTAGTTTTGTTTTTTAACTTGGCAACTAAATTCAAAATATCTGAATACACTGTGCTACCACACAAGATGCAGCCTTAGGCTTAGAGGTCTATCTTAAGGGTAGTAGTACACAGTACCTTGTATACAGAAAGTGTTTGGTATATTTGCGGAGGCATGAATCAGACTTCTCTACTATAGTTTGTTGGATAAACTATGTTAATATAATGCTGTATTATAAAAATACTATCAAAGGAAGATTTTTTTTAATTTAAAAAAGAATTTCAGAGTCACTTAACATCCCTACAAAGTTTGGGAGAAGTTTTACACTTACTTGATAGCTCAGATATCTCCTGAATGTTCTGGGGTGCTCATTCTCCACCTGAGCGTTATTTTCTTAGCTCATGAACTAGTCGTAACGTTAGCCTTACTTCCATTTTAATTGGCAGATACCGCTGTCTGAAGTGTCTCGACTTTGACATCTGCCAGGCGTGTTTCTTATCTGGGCTTCACAGCACATCCCACCGGAAGGCCCACCCTGTGGTTGAGCACTGCGTCCAGGTAACATCCAACACAACACACCAACTGTTCATGAATCGTGCTGGCGGCAGCAGTTAACAAGCTTTCCCTCCGGTAAAACCACAGATTCTGCTTTCATTCACGATAATATGTGAGACTAAGGAAGTGGTGGGGATGCCTGAGTGGCTCAGTCAGTTAAGTGTCCCATTCTTCATTTCGGCTCGGATCACGATCTTTCTGTTTTGTGAGTTGGAGCCCCCATCGGGCTCTGCACTGGTCAGAGCAGAGCCTGGTTGGAATTCTCTCCTCTCTCTCCGACCTTCCCCTGCTTGTGCTGCTTCTGTCTCTCTCAAAATAAATAAATAAACCTTTTTAAAAAGACTAAGGAAATGGCAAACTCAACCTTAAATGTCTCTCGATATAAATATGCTTTCTTTACATTATAGATTTTATTAAAACCTACCACAGACAAAAAAAGGCCAAACACACTCAGGACGAAGCCACTGACCACACACTCTGTTGCAGACAATATCTGAGGAATAAGAAGGGAGCAGCATTGGAAGTTTATTCAAAGAAAAGGCTTTGGTTTGGTAAAAATGACGAAACTAGGCTTCTGGTTACTAGTGCATTTGGGGGGAAACTTCTTTTAGCATGTGTTATCCTGAGCCCTGAATTTCCAGTATTTTTGCTTTAGGAAAAATGAAAGAGAAGGATTATTATCTCAGTTTTGACTGAAAGAATATTAAACTAAGACTTCACAGCTGCCTTTCAAATTATTTTTTAAGAAAATCTAAATACTCAGCAAGAGAAGTCTTTTGAAGAGACAAGAGAAATAGAATAGTAAATTTTGAGCAAGGGGCATTTTTATTTTCCCAGAAATAACACTTTCTACTCATTACTAAGTTCCCACAAATCCATTTCTACATATAGATTGTGTCCCCTTCAAATACAGCAATGGGATATTGATTAGCTAGACTTATGGAGGACAGCTTTTTCTTGTTCTCTCTTTAACACGAACGGTCCACAAAAGTTAAGTCCTTAGATCTTGCCAAAAAATTCCAGTGGGCGTTGTTTTATGAAACTTAAATAACCCAGATGATGGGCTGTTTGTTGGCGCGGGGAGAAATAGGGCTTCTTTATGTTAGACTGACACCGTGTGGTCACTTTGTTATTACACTTCAGATTGCAAGAGCCGAAAATCTTTTAATAAAATCCCTTATTCCTTTGTTCCTTTTGGCAGAAGTTCTTAATGTGGGGTTGATGGGTGGACTTCAGGTGGTCTGCAAATCCCCTGATATTTTGTATGGAATTAAAAATATGAGCCACTTTTCTATAGATAAATCCACAAGTGACCATCCAGTTCTGAAAGGAATCTACACCCCAAATGTTAGCAGCCCCGGACCTAGCCCTGTTCCATATTCCTTCTAGCTTTAGCATTCCAGGTTACTGGATGGCTCTAAAAAAGAGCGGTATTTGAGTGAGTTGAGTGGTCTTTAATTTGGAAACTTACACTATGCTGACAAGTAGAATGTGAAGAAATGCAGGTCGTAAGGAAGTAACATGACTTTTCTAAGGACGTAAAAGTGAGTGAAATAACTCCAGAAACTTTCATGGTGGCCAGTCCACTCAACTAAGACAAAAAGACCACAGTTAGACAGATAGGACCCGTTCTTAATGTTGGCTGTTCCAGCAGATGCCAGCAAAGGAGAGTACAAAACTCCTCCTCAAGACCCTCAGAAACAACCTGCTCCAAGGGCGCTGTGGGAGGAAAGGAGCGTTAAGAAGGCAGTGGCTGCTGGACCGGGTGACCCCGAAGGACATGGCTGACCACGCACAGGCCAGGTGAGTGTCCATCAGTGACAGTCCTGCAGGGAAGCCTCCCAGGAGCCTGGGGAACTGAGTTATGCAGCCGGCACAACACACACACACACACACACACACACACACACACACACACACA
>NC_043702.1:28097221-28150042 GCF_006229205.1 Suricata suricatta
AGTTTTTGTTAAGCCCTCATTTAGTTTTGTTTTGCTTTCAAAAGCCTAACTTAGAATTAATACTTTATATTTGTTGAAAAGGGAAAAGAAAAACCCTCAGAATGCTATCATGCACAGATGAGTACCAGTCACATTTTAGTATTACCAAAACAGGAGTTATGCTGTAGATAGAATTTTTTTCAGTTTAATTAATTAATTAATTAATTAACTTAGAGAGAGCATGTAGAGGAGGAGAAGAGAGAGAAGGAAAGAGAAAAATCCCAAACAGCCTCCATGCTGTCATCACAGAGCCCAATGCTGGGCTTGATCCCATGAACCATGAGATCATGACCTGAGCCAAAATCAAGAGTTGGACACTTAACTGACTGAGCCATCCAGGTGCCCCTGTAGATACAATTTTTGATTCTTTGTTTCACCTACATTAAATGGAGAGTATTTCCCCTGTCATTAGCTTCCAAAACATTATTTTTAAAGGCCTCACTCTCATCCTTATAAGGACATATCATAAATCATACACAGTTCCTTATATCATTGAACATTTTGATTATTTTCAAAATTTGCCCCCCCAATTCTGTAGTAAACATCCTCATACATACATCTGTCTGTAGTTTTAATATTTTATTTAGATAAATTGACTCAAATAAAATCATTGGATCAAAAGTTGTGAATTTTGTTAACCCTCAAAATTCAGAATACCAAATTGTGCCCTAGAGGGTAATCTCAAAGCAGGCCCAGCACTACTGGTATGTGAGGTCACCTATCACTTACCTAAAAATCACCACCCTAAAGATGACTTTAAAAAGTCTTTGTAGGGGTGGCTGGGTGGCTTAGTTGGTTAAGCTTCTGACTTCGGCTCAGGGCATGATCTCACAGTTCATGAGTTCGAACCCTGCATCAGGCTCTGTGCTGACAGCTAGCTCAGAGCCTGGAGCCTGCTTTGGATTCTGTGTCTCCCTCTCTCTCTGCCCTTCCTCCACTCATCTTTCTCACTCTCTCTCTCAAAAATAAATAACCATTTTTTAAAAAGTCTTTATAATGGGGACACTTGGCTGGCTTGGTCCATGGAGCACGTAACTCTTGATATTGGAGGATGTGAATTTGAGCCCCATGTTGGGTGTATTTTTAAAAACAAAATATTCTTAAAAGTCTTTGTGATGTTAATTTTGGAAGTAACTGCTTCAAAATTTAAAACTGTAGAAAGTAAGAGGTACTATTTCCATGGGCTTATGATTATCAAACTTTTGGGAGAAAAACCCCCCAGAATTATTAATTTTACCTACAGAGAATAGAAGAAGAGATCAACTTAAATAAGACTGGTATTCATTTATTAATTTCTTTTGTAATTTTCTAATCTTTTCTCAGACACCCCCCAGCACATTTCTATCTCGATCCCAGGCCCTATTTCTAAGGTCATTTTGTCATTTTCCAATCTAAAAATGTTTTATGGTTCTTTCCTTTAAAGGAAAAACTACATGTTGACCTTGCCATTAGCTGTCATGTATTATGCCAGTGTCACATTTATCTAACTGATTGTATCAATATATCTTTAAAGTTAGAGGATTTGAGTCTCTGGATGTATATCTTTTTAAAAAAATTTTTTTAATGTTTTATTTATTTTTGATACAGAGAGAGACAGAGCATGAGAGGGGGAGGGGCAGAGAGAGAAAGAGACACAGACCCAGAAGCAGGCTCCAGACTCTGAGCTGTCAGCACAGAGCCTGATGCGGGGCTTGAATCCACGAACATGAGATCTGACCTGAGCCGAAGCCGGAGGCTTAACCGACTGAGCCACCCAGGCGCCCCTGGATGTATATCTTTAATATAGTACAAAGAATTTTAAAATAGGGGTGCCTGGGTGGCTCAGTCGGTTGAGCGTCCGACTTCAGCTCAGGTCATGATATCCCAGTTTGTGGGTTTCGAGCCCCACATCAGGCTCTGTGCTGACAGCTAGCTCAGAGCATGGAGCCTGTCTTCAGATTCTGTATCTCCCTCTCTCTCTGACCCATCCATGCTTGCACTGTCTCTCTCTCTCTCTCAAAAATAAATAAAAAACAGAAAAATTTTTTAAAAAAAGAATTTAAAAATAAGCACAAAGATAGCAGGTGCCAATTCATCTGGCTTCTTCAAGACAGATTTCACCTTTCCCAGGCAAAGGAATGGTACAGTGTGTTGGTTAGTCATTTGGATTTATTGAATACTTGAGATCTTGTCTAAATTCCTATGTTCTCATAATTAGAACACAAAGATCCATACTCTTATTTCTTTTGGCTGCTGAAGCCAGACTGATGTTTTAAAAAGCACCAATTTGACGGCATTCCTCATGTGCCCACATTCCCTAAACTCCTATGTCCTACATCCTTCCACTGTCCTCCCATTGATTTTAAGCTAAAACTAAAAGTTGTAATGACTTAGTGGCACCTGGGTGGATCAGTTGGTTAAGCATCCAACATAGGCTCAGGTCATGATCTCCTGTTGGTCGGTTAGAGCCCCGCATGGGGCTCTGTGCTGACAGCTTGGAGCCGGGAGCCTGTTTTGGAGTCTGTGTGTGTGTGTGTCTCTCTGTCCCTACTCTGCTCACACTCTCTGTCCCTCTCTCAAAAATGAATAAGCATTAAAAAAAAATAGGTATTATTCTTAAAAGTTGTAATGACTTAGAAAAGTTCTACATATTTGGGGGCCCCCTAAACCCCTCTCCAGTTTCATCTCCCACCCCCTGCATTGTGTGCTCCAGGTTCCTTTCTGCTCCCCACAAAACTAAAGCAGGTACCCTCTCTCCGAAGACTTAAACTGTTACTTTAAGGAATTGGTGCCCCTCATTCCTAAAGATCCATAGAAGTCTTTGCTCATATGTCATCTCATCCATAAGGCCATTCTTGATCACTTACCATTTCAGCCTGTGCTTACACTCCAGTCCACCTCTCTTGCTTTGTTTTATTTCAGAGCATTGCATCAACACCTGACATCCTATATATTTTACTTTTATTTTTTGTTTGTTTGCTATAATGTAAGCCCAGGGGTGGCGATGGAGAACCTTTGATTGTTTCCAGCTGTATTTCCAGAATCTGTAACCATGTCTGCATTTGATAAATGCTCAATAAATGTTTGTTGAATGATTGGCTGATAAACTGACTAATACAACAATGACTGTGTGAAGAGACTGAGGGGGGTATAAGGTATGTCATGAACTCTTTTAGAATGGAGCATGAGAGGAGCACCTGGGTGGCTCAGCTGGCTGAGTGTCTGACTTGGGCTCAGGTCATGATCTCGTGGTTTGTGGGTTCAAGCCCTGTGCTGGGCTCTGTGCTGACAGCTCAGAGCTTGCAGCTGTTTGGGATTCTGTTTGGATTCTATGCTCCTCCCCTGCTGATGCTCTGTCTTACTCTCAAAAAAATAAATAAGCATTAGAAAAAAAGAACGAAGCTTGAGAAAATGTCACAAGAGTGATTCCACAGAGTTGGGAGAAGGTAGTGAAGTGACTGAGCTTTGTCCTCAGTCAGCTGTGGCCTTGAAGAAGCCATTTCATGTTTCTCTGACTCTGTTTCTTCACTTGATAATAAAAATAATCTGTTTTTCCTACTGCAAGTCGTATCAGTGGAGACAAGAGGAGGGAAGGAAATTGCAAGAGCTATGCAAAGCTGAAGGTTTTTTAAATGTCAGTATGTTCTACTCTGTCCACCCGAGAACAGTAGAGTGTTCCCCAAAGTAAAATTCTTATGTAATAATTTTCAGTTTCACTGAGATATTAATGAGTTCAGAAATTCTGATCAGTGGCTGATCTAGGAGAAATTATGAGAAATATTATTATTTAACCATGTGATAATAGGCAGAAACACATCCCTGATATCTGTTAACATATTAGTACCAATCATCATCTAAGAGATTAAGGATTTTGCCAAGTGATAATACTAAAAATTCATTCATTGGCTCAGCAAATATTCTGCGAGGTAATAAGCCTCCTCCCTTTTAATGTGAATTCATTCACTTTAAATATAGCAGTTTACACTGGGAATATTTTCACTTACAAAAAGCCAGGTGCCAAATATCACTACTGCTATTAAATATTTTGGGAAATTCTTGCAAATATAATAAAAAAATTAAAACAGTGAAACAGACAAAATTACTTTCATTTGCAGCTATTATGATTGTAAATCCCCAAAAAAGCTAAAGTAACTCTTGCAAAAACTGTTAGAATTAATAGGCTTTGAGTGGTGGGAAATAAAATATACATGCACAAATTAATAGCTCTGTACTATGATAACAATAGCCAGCTAGAAATTTTGTTAAAATTCCATTTACAGTACCTGTAAAAATTATTTTAAGGAGAAACTAGGAGGGGCGCCTGGGTGGCTCAGTCGGGTAAGTGTCAGACTTCAGCTCAGGTCATGATCTCATAGTTTGTGAGTTCGAGCCCCACGTTGTGCTCTGTGCTGACAGCTCAGAGCCTGGCGCCTGCTTCAGATTCTGTGTTTCCCTCTCTCTCTGCCTCTCCCCTGCTCATGCTCTGTCTGTCTTTCAAAAATAAATAAAAATTTAAAAAAATAGAGAGACTCTAAGAAAAAAGCTTAGCAATAAAGATACAGAAGCCACATGAAAAAAGATAGTGTTTCAGAGTACAGAAAATAAGAAAATAAGTGTGAAAAAAAGGGAAACATACCAAATTCATGAGAGAAGACTCTAGCATGAGAATTGTACATGCTCCAAAAACTCATATACTTGATTCTCATTATTTGCAGTTATGAAATTTTTGAATGCACTTACTCATGAAAATGTATTTATAACCCTAAAATCAATACTTGCAATATTTTCCTGGTTGTTTGCAGACATCACAGAGTGGCAAAAAAAAATTGAGTTGCCTAATGCACAACTGAGGTCAAAGTGAGAGTCCCTCTGCCTTTTTGTTTCAGTGTTTATACCGTAAACATGTTCTTTCCACATTTTTGTGCGCTATTGGAACGTTGTCTGCTGTTCCTAAGTGCAAAAAGACCATGACATATGTGCCTTAATAAGAAAATCTGCCTTAACTTTCATTCAGGCATGTGTTATAATGCTACTGATCACAAGGTCAATGTAAACGAATCAACAATATGTATTAAATAAGGTGTCCGTAAACAGAGACACACACAAAACAGAGCTATGTATTGAGTGGATGACAAAAACGATCTGACCAGAGACTAGCAAGAACCGAACCCATATTTCCCCTTGGAGCAATGGGTCAGTCTTCGCTAAGTCACAGTGACTGTGTAAAACATAATGGCCATCAATAATGAGAACTGACTGTATTTAAATTAAATGCATTTTAAAATAGAATCACAATGGTTTTCAAATATGATAAAATGACTTTGAAGACATTCTGAAATAATACATTGTACAAGAATATTTTAAATTATAAAATTGAAGAATAGTGGGAAGGGATATTTTTCAACAGATACTAAAACTTACTGTAGAACCACTATGACCAAATAGTATTGTATAAAAGAAGAATGGACGTGTAGATATGGGACAAAAATACCCATTTAATTATTGTTCCAAGCATAAATAGGAACCTAATCTATGATAAAGATGGTGTTTTGATTCACCCAAAGAAAGGATGCATAGTTGGCTATCCATCTGAAGGAAAGCAAACTGGCCCTTATTTCATCCCATAAACTAAATTCTAAATTGTTTGAAATTTAAATGTAAGAAGAATTTTCTGTGTCTTTCTCTCTCTCTGCCTCTCCCCCGCTCACATTCTGTCTCCCTGTCTCTAAAATAAATAAACATTTAAAAATGTATAATAAAAAAGGGGCACCTGAGTGGCTCAGTCAGCTAAGGTCATGAAATCATGAGTTGGAGCCCCACATTGGAGTCTGTGCTGACAGCTCAGAGCCTGGAGCCTGCTTCAGATTCTGTGTCTCCTTCTCTCTCTGACCCTCCCCTGCTCTCACTGTCTCTCTGTTTCTCTGTCTCTCTGAAAATAAAAAAGCATTAAAAAATTTTTTTAATTTATAAATGTAAAAACAATTTAAAATATAACCCAAAAATATTGAACCTGGGGTTGGAAGAGATTGTCCTAAGAAAGACAGAAAAACAAAGCCTTGTGAAGTAATAATACACTGATATAGGGAACCTGGGTGGCTCCGTTGGTTAAGCATCCATCTCTTGATTTCAGCTCAGGTCATGATCTCACTCAGTCATGAGATCAAGCCCCACGTTGGGCTCTGTGCTGAGTGTGGAGCCTACTTGGGATTTGCTCTCTCTCTCCTCCCACCCCCGCATACTCTCTCTCAAAAAGGAATAAATAAACTTTAAAAAATAATATTCAGATATATATGATAACATGCACACTTAAATAATTTTCTGTGGTCCACTCTGTCAAATGCTGTTGCTAGGACAAGCAAGAATTGGTCTTTGGATTTTGCAGTGAGGGAATCCTTGAAGACCTCAAAAAGAGCAGTGTAGGATGGCAGTGGTAGCAGAAATCAGACCAGAGGCAGTTTAGGAGGGAATGAGAGCTGAGGAATTAAAGATACCAAATAAAATTCTTTCCAGGATTTGTGACAGTAGAGGGAGCAAAGAGTTAGTGTGCCTGACGTGGAGAGAATGTTTTGTTATGACGGGAAAAATAACAGCATGTTTGAGTCCTAAGGGGAATGATCCTATGGGAATAAAAGCACCGCTACCTAGTAAATAGGGACACACATTGTAGCACTGGAGAGCGAGGCAGCAAACCAGAAACAGCACAGGGGCCACCAGTAGAAAAATGGTGAAATACACATGAAACAGACATACAACAGAACATAATAAATCCACTTAAATGAACAAATTTAAGCAATTTAAGTCTGTTATACTAGAGAGCATTCAACATCCTATGGCAGTGGCAGAATAATGTGTATAAAATGATGTCATTTTTGTTCCCAAAATAAATTCAACATATATTTGATGTTTGTGTGAGTACTGAAAATGGTGTGGAACAACACAAAGGTATCAAAATGATCTCAGACAGGGTAGAAGAGAGTGTAACACTCAAACATATTTGACAAAGAAGTTATGGGGGGCGCCTGGGTGGCTCAGTAGGTTAAGATTCCGGCTTCGGCTTGGGTCATGATCTCATGGTTCGTAGGTTCGAGCCCTGCGTCGGGCTCTGTGCTGACAACTAGCTCAGAGCCTGGAGCCTGCTTCAAATTCTGTGTCTCCCTCTCTCTTTGACCCTCCCCTGCTCGTACTGTCTCTGTCACTCAAAAATAAATAAAAACGATAAAAAAATTTAAAAAAAGAAGTTATGGGTTTTCTCCAAATGTTCCACTGCTTAAAGACATAATTAAGTGAACCACAGAATAATCACTTCATTCCCTGTGCTCCCATCACATTCTGCAGAAATAATCGCATTATGTCAATGACGGTTGCATATTCATCTGTTTGTTAAATGTGAAGTCTCTGTGAGCAGGGAGTTCTCTGCTTTTATTTTTTATTTTTTATCTGCAACAACTTGAGATGGTGAGATGCTTTAAAATAGTTTTTGAATAAAGGAATGAAACTAAGTGGAACTGTAAAAAAATGCAATACGCCTGACCTTAAATTAATCTGCTCTATTTTATGTTCTTTCCGATATGACACAGTAAGCACACACTGGCACTTAGAACCCCTCGTTTCTGACCTGAACAGGATGACCCGGGGGTTTGATGCAGTCATCCCTAAGTTTCCTTGCATTCTCATTTCTAGATTGTCAAGAAGGAGGGTGGGAAATAAAGTCCTCCCTTCCATTATTGGCTAATTCCTCTCTATCACCTAGGTGGTTAGATAGGGGGAAAAAGCACAGAAAAAAAAGTCATGCTACTTGAGTGCTATTTTGAATATTAAATTTAATCTCTAATTAAGCTTTTTCTTAAAAGGCTTTCCTCAATGTCATAACTGATAATTAAATATTATTACAATTTCTAATAAATCTCTGCTTTCCAGCAGGATTTCTCTTCAGTGCAATAGCTCTGAAGTACCAATGTATGGAAGTCCAGCGAGACCAGTGGACACAGTGGCCACAGACATTTCCAAACAAGTGTCTCCAACGAGATCTCAGACTCAGCAAACCAATAGCAGCAGCCCACATCATCAGGTGGGTACAAAAGAGGAAGGAACCAATATTCAGTCAATAGAGACCACCTTGTAAGGATGCAGTGAGATTCAGTGTGGTGTGGGGAATATTTTCAAGATGTGAATGTGATAAAAAATACATTTTTTGAGATAGCTTTTTATCTCCAAACATAAAGTATTACATATTTACTATAAAAAGCTTGGAAAAGCCAGAAAAGAACGAAATTGTAATCAGTAATCATAGTCAAATCACAACATAGCTGCTATTTTAATATTTTAATATTTTTATTAAGTTTTTTATTTTAATTCCAGTATAGTGAACACAGTGTTGTATTAGTTTCAGGTGTACAACACAGTGATTCAATAATTCTGTACATTTCTTAGTGCTCATCATGATAAGTGTCCTCTTTACACTTTAATATTTTAATATTAATGTGTTAGTATTTTGCGGTACTGCTTTCCCTGTAAATACTTTTAATATAGCTTACATCATACTGCAAAATGTATTGATTATATAGTTCCATATCAGTGTAGGTTATACTGTGAGCCTCTCCCATTACCATTACAATTCTTCAAACATATTGTTGTACAGTTTTTACTGAAGTGGATGTAACATTTATCTGACCATCCTTCTGTCGTTGGATAACTGAGTTATTCCCAATTTTTGCATAATTTAATATTTTACTATTGAGACCCTTGTACTTTATTCTTTGTACATGGTTTCCCAAATACTTCAGTGCATTATGTTCTTAAAGTGGAATGACTAGAATGAGAAGTGGGAATGTGGTTAAGACTCTTCTTATTTGCTACAAAATTACTATTTAGAAACTACACACCAAACTATACTCCTAGTGAATCCAGGTAATCGTCTGGCTTGATCTTTGCTAAATCTGTTGCCCAATTTTAAAATTTGTTAATTTTATGAGCAGAACACTTTTTATTTGCTTTAATATCCATTTCTTCTTAATTTAGAAGGCAGTTGTATTTTCTCTTCTGGTAGTGCTCTCTGACCAGTTTTACTGATGCATCAGTTTGTTTTATTAAGGTTTTTGAGCTTTTAAGATTTTTAGCTATTGGAAACCTTTCTCCAAGGAAACCTTATTTCCTTTTGGTCTTATTTATAACGTGACTTGCTATCTAGATAGTTTTAATTCATACGAAAACATTATTATCTTTCCTTTCTCATTTCTCACACAGTCTTGTGCTTGGAAAATTTACTGAGTTAAAAAATGAAATGACCCTTCAGCTGTATTTGCTTTGACAGGGCTTGATTTTTTTTGTTGTTGTTGTTTGGTTTGTTTTGTGTGTTTTGTGGGGTTTATCTGTTTGTTTTGGCATGATATGGCTTGACGTTTTTCTAACATTTAAGGTTTAAATCTACCTGGCTTTTATTTTGATGCATGTTAGGAGGTGAGGGCATTCTCCTACTCCTACTTTTTTACTTAAATAGCCAATTCTCCAGGCAACCTCCCACTGAAACCAGAACTCGGATACACGACCCACCCGCTTCCTAACTCCTCCAGGCAGAGGCAGAACTGTGCTGATGTGTGATCAGTGTTGGGGGCGGGATGCTAGACAGTAGGGTCCAGGGCTTTCTCTTCTGCTGTCTTGCTCACATCACTGTTATTTTTATTTTTAAAAGTGTTAGTTATTACTAGACAATTATTCTTCTAGAAGAACTTTAAAACCATTTGTAATATGCCAAATTAGTCACTAGTATTTTGGTTTGATTTGCATTAAATCTATAGTTTGAGGTGCAAATATCTGTCAATAATGGTGGTATTAGCTTATTTCTTCCATTCTATGTTTCCCACTGAGGGCAACCTGGGTGTTTCACCTTTGTTGTACTTATTTTGAATAAAGACTTTCCCCATTGTACCTTTTTATTAATTATTGATGATGGCACATTGGAAAGTTATGGATTTTTGAATAGTTTTCTTATATAGAGAAACCTTTCTGAACTATCTTAATAATTTCAAATGCTGGTTTAGTTTGAATCTCCTACTTCCATGTAAACAATCATACAGTTTGGGTAAAAAAAAAAGATATTTTGGTCTCTCTTTCCAATATTTACACCTCTCATTTCTCTGCATGTCTTCATTTCTGAGAGAATCCAGATCTTCCAGAACAATACTGAATAATGCAAGAGATGATGGAGAAGCCTGTTTCACTTAAAATAGGATGAGATTTAATGGGGACTTTCTCTCAAGCTTCTCCATTAAATATGACGGTATTAGTTGTTGGACTGAAATTCCTTTTAAGGTGAAGGAAATATTTTTCTTTCCTATTCCTTTTACATTTTTTTGAGGGGGGGTAGATATGCAATCAGAAGTGATTTTGAATTCATTTATTTTAAATCTCTTTTTAAGCCTCATTTGAAATTATCTCATGTTTTCCTTTATTGGGAGTATTACATCAATAGTCTCTGAGAGTAAACATTCCTGGCATCGCTGAAACTAAAAGCTGTCTTTGTTTGCAGTGTATTGTTCTTTAAATTTAACTTAAATTTGATTTGCCTATTTTTTATTTAGAATTGCAACATTGATGAGGTGCGTGGGTGGCTCAGTTGGTTAAACAACTGACTTCAGCTCAGGTCATGATCTCACGTTTCATGAGTTCCAGCTCTACATCCATCTGGCTCTGTGCTGACAGCTCAGAGCCTGGAGCCTGCTTCTGATTGTGTCTCCCTCTCTCTCTGTCCCTCCCCTGCTCACGCTCTGTCTGTCTGTCTCTCTATCTCAAAAAGAAAATAAAACATTTAAAAAAATTTTTTTAAATTGCTACATTTATAAGTCTCTCTGTCTCTCTGTCAACAGTTTTGAGCATCCGAGTTTTGGTGATTATGTTAAGCAGCTAGGCATTCTTCATATTCTCTTCTGCTTGAAGCAATTTATCTAAGATAAGAACTATTTATTTCTTAACAATTGCAGAATTTAAGAGTATACCCCTAGGACATTGGAGCCTTTATAATATTTAGATATATTTTTCTATTTCTTCAAAATTAATGGTCTGTTAATGCTTTCTTCAGTTAACTTTAATAATTTAATTTTCTTGGGATAATGATTTACTTCGTCAAGATTTTCAAATTATTTAGTTAAGTAAGGTATTTTAAACTTATAATTTTATTCATTTTTCAAATCTTCACATTTCTACTCTAATTCTACTCAAATATGCTCAACTTTTACCCCAAAAAGAATAAAGTCACATTTGTATCAGAAGCATCAAATCAATTTCTATTAAGAAAACCAATTTTCTCGGGGGTGCTGGGTGGCTCTGTCGGTTAAGCGGCCGACTTCAGTTAAGGTCATGATCTCACTGTTGGTAGGTTCAGGCACCGCATCGGGCTCCTGCTGACAGCTCAAAGCCTGGAGCCTGCTTCAGATTCTGTGTCTCCCTCTATCACTGCCCTTTCCCCCACTCATGCTCACTCTCTTTTTCTCAAAAATAAATAAATGTTAAAAAAAATTTTAAACATATATTCTCTTTTATTTAATTTTTTTAAACATTTATTTATTTTTGAGAGACAGAGCATGAGCAGGGGAGGGGCAGAGAGAGAAAAGGACACACAGAATCCAAAGCAGGCTCCAGGCTCTGAGCTGTCATCACAGAGACCAACGCAAGGCTTGAACTCATGAACCACAAGATCATGACCTGAGCCGAAGTCAGCTGCTGGACCAACTGAGCCACCCAGGACCCCCAAACATATATTCTCAAATTAGATAATGGCTGGTCAGACTTTGGCCTCTTTAATATGATCAATTGCATAGTCTTTCCCCAAGAGTAGAAAAGTATCAGGTTAATCTGATATTTCCAAGTGTGCAGTTCATTGTAAATATTCTTTCCGGCTAAAAACTATGAATTAAGGACTATGGTGGTACACACAATTAATTATAATATAGTCTATATTGTTTTTGGGGGCATGTTTTAGAAGATTCAGTATTAACATCCTTAAGAAGACACAACTCATTTACATGTAGCTGAGCAGCATGAATTTTCTTACTTTTTGCTCCCCCGGAAGTGGGCAATTCTTACCACAACAGTTTATGCAGCCAGTGAACTGGATTGGCCACCTAGTGGACACAGTTCAGCTTATAAGGGACTGTTGCTCAGTCTACATCCTAAAACTAAGCTGTGTTCAGTTTTGATGTCTTTACTCCAGTGGCCATAGGTATGAAGTCTCTGCCCAAAAACTGCCCGTATAACCTACTTACAGATGAAGATTTATTTTGCCCAGAGAGGCTTCAACATGGCAACTCAGTGTGATGCTGTTCAAAAGTAGGGGAGAAAAGGAAAACCAGTACATCCATACATAAGGAAAATGTCAGGAAATTTGAGAGGGAAGAGATGAGAAAGAGGTAAAAGAAAAATGAAATGAAAGAAAAACATAAAAAAAAGTCCCATGAAATTTATCATCAAAGGAATTAGGAATGCCACCGTGGTTTGGTTTGGGGGGGGTGTGTGTGTGTGTGTGTGTGTGTGTGTGTGTGGTCTACAAATACTTTATCATGTTTTCAATCAGTTGTTGATTTGCCCTCCCCACTGGTAGGTGTTTCCCTCAATCAGGATGATCAGTACAGTCTGGTCCTAAGGAAGGTCTTCAAAACATTATCTGTTAGGCCTATAAGTGCAAACATATGGTATCTGTCCTTCTCCACCTGACTTATTTCGCTTAGCATGACACCCTCGAGGTCCATCCACTTTGCTACAAATGGCCATATTTCATTCTTTCTCATTGCCATGTAATATTCCATTGTATATATATATATACCACCTCTTCTTGATCCATTCATCAGGTGATGGACATTTAGGCTCTTTCCATGATTTGGCTATTGTTGACAGTGCTGCTATGAACATTGGGGTACATGTGCCCCTATAGGTGTAACAGGAGAAACTAACAGGACCATAGGGAGAGGAAGGGGGAAAGAGAGTTGGGTAGAGAGAGGACACAAATCATGAGAGGCTGTTGAATACTGAGAATGAACCGAGGACTGAAGGGGGAAGGGGAGAGGGGAAGGGGGGTGATGGTCATGGTGGGGGGCACTTGTGGGGGGAGGCACTGGGTGTTACATGGAAACCAATTTGACAATAAACTATTATAAATTAAAAAAAACATTATCTGTAATGCTTTTCAATCACCCCCAAAAAATTAAAGCTTCCGTGCTGCAGTGTGTCGGGGAGAGGTGTGGGTCCTGTGACCGCCCAGTGACAGGCAGCCTGTGTGCACGCCACCATCAGCCCCCACAGACAAGAGCCTGCAAGCCCCGCCCTGCAGACGTAACAATGCAGAAGGCATTACGTGTGTGGGGACACATTCCACAGCGTCTTCATCTCCTGCTTCGAATAAAAGAGGAAGAAAAGCCATTTCCACAGCTGAACGTTTCTTCCACTTTAACATTTCTTTGTTCCGAAGGAGAAAATTTAAGAGATTTTGTCGTTTGGGTCTATCCTTTCTTTCACTCTCTTTTTAGTCCATCTCACCGCTTTTTCATTTTCATAATTGCCACAGTCTATCTGATTCATGTAGTACATTTCTTTCTCAGATTTAAAAACAAACGTTTTTAATTATACAAATAAGACCTGAATCTGTTTGACTTATAAAAAGTTAAAATATTGCAGAGAAAGGTCAAGTCATTCTCAACCATAATTCCTATACCAGGTCAGGTTCCTAGTTCCCCAGAGGTAATCTGTTTGGGCTAGATCTTCGCATTAGTTTGCAGTATAACTATGCATTTTCAAATATGCATACGTGTGTGTTCACATATTGTGTGTACATGTACGTGCATGTGTTTGCCCAAAGGGGGCAAATGACTCCTATCTGTTAAACGTAAAACCCGAGAACCCTGCACACGTATATGCTCAAGGAGACATTACCGCTTTGTTCACTGCAACGTTGCTTCTGCTTTTGAAAAGCTGGAAATCGCTTACTGTCCTTCTGTTGAGAATGACTAAACCGTAGTACCTATTCCGTGGCCGTACCACACTAGGCCCGTGGGTGCTACCCTGAAATGCTTCCCGACCGCAGAACAACACATCCCACATGATAATGCTGATATAATAATATAACGTTCACTGACTCAAAGGCTATGCTAGGCATGCGGAAGTTGTTTGAACATTTGAATGAAGAGACAGACAGGCCCAGGTCACTCAGAAGGGCCACAGAGTGCACACCAACCGAAGAATGTGACTCTAAGTGTGTAGTTCAGTTCCTTTTTCCCACTTTTTCCCTCTTCCTCTTTCAGGCTGTTCCTGTAGACAAATGTTCCCAAGGCGGCCAGCCCCTCTTCAGATGGTTTGCAGGAAGGAGATAGGCCACAGAGTGTAGCCACAGCTGCTTATAAATGCAGAGTAATAAAATCCAATCTCCCATTCAAGGGCTGGTACATGATGCCCCAGGAGCCTGGGCCAGGCTGAGTGAACTCAGGACCTGCACCTGGGTGCCGTTCAGGGAGGAGAATGTGATATGAGGGGCAAGGCCTGGTGGGAAATTGGTAAATGAGAGCTGAGCTCTTCACTATTAATTCAAAGAGCTTCAGTGAATCCAAAGAGAAGCGGTGCCTCTCAGCATACAACCATGTGGAAAGGGATGGAAAGATAAGAAAGTTGAAGTAGAAAGTGGCAGATAGAAGGGAAAGATTTCTGGAGCCAAAGGGAAATCAGTGACCCAGCTGCTTTTCATAGATGCCGTTGGGGAAGAAGGTTTTCTGGGCAGCAGCCTAACTCAGGCAAAGGACTATTGTTTATTTATTTTTAAAATCTAAAAATATTTTTTTTTGAGAGACAGAGAGAGACAGAGCGAGCAGGGGTGGGGCAGAGAGAGGGGGAGATACAGAATCAGAAGCAGGCTCCAGGCTCTGAGCTAGCTGTCAGCCCAGAGCCCAATGCGGGGCTAGAACCCACAAACTGTGAGATCATGACCTGTGCCGAAGCTGGACGCTTAACCGAGTGAGCCACCCATGTGCCCCTAAAAACCTTATTATGTTGAAATCCTTTTAAAGAAAAGCATCATGTAAAAATGAGATTGTGAAGTTGCCCTGTGAACGTATGAACATCTGCATCATTGTATGTGACCCTGAACCCAAACACCACTCACTTCTTGAAATAGACTGTATTATATATGTGCTATATAATATATATGTTATATATATTAGAATACATATATATCTCGTTATCATGTTCCTATGATGAATTGTAAGGAGTGTGGGTTGAATTCAAGCCCAAAGCTAAAAACGTATTTTCTGTATTTCTTGCTTCTCTAGGCTGTGGTCAGCCTCAGGAATGAACTGTGGAGAACCCACAAATCCGTTAATGCCCTCCACAGGGAAAGAAGGTAGGGCCCTCGTGTGAATGCACGAACGCTGACAGTAGAGATGAATCAAAAGCATTTCCATTTGCTTTTATAGGAAAACTTTCTACAAAGATATCATCATGCTTTTTTTTTTTTAATTAAGAAGAACTTCCTTAAACAGAGAAATACTAAGCTCAATATGGAGGTAAAAGGAGTTTTGGTTCTATTTGAGTTAAGCACCACAGAAATCATCTGGCTAATTTCAGTAAGTTTGGGAGATGCGGATAGTGACCAACACCTGACACCACTAGTGGTTATAATAAGCAGAACACCATCTAGAAAACTGTCCAGAGAGAACTTCTGAGGTTTTACCTTTGTTGTCTGCTATCAAATCTCTGGACTGACTGCTTTCTGAAAAACCCATCATAAAGATATATTTGAAACTCCAATTATAATCAAAGATATGAGAGTCAGACTCCCATTTCATCTGAGTGTGATTGCCTATAAGTTTGAGGGCTCTCCTTCAGAGAATCCCACTTTGGGTGGAGCCCGAACTAGACTCCAAGACCTCTTCAAGATCTATAGTATTTAGGAACTGCAATGGTTCTCATCGCTTCTCGGCCTTTTGGCTAAGATCAAGTGTAGGAATTGCAACGGTTCTAACATTGAGAAAACTTGTTGCATTTGCCACCAGCGACTTGATTTCTACAAATTCCACAAATATGCCAGCCATACAGATTAAAGAATAAGATTGTGCTTTATTTACTCTGCTAATTTTAATTGTATATATACTCTGTAACCGGGACCATTTTAGGCTTGGGCCTGGGAATATGGCAACAAGCAACACAGAAGAAAAAAATTTGCTGGAATAAAGAGACGATAAGCAATTATTAAGTAATAGAAAAAGTAATGTGTAAGTAAAATATGTCATATGTCATATAATGTGACTGTCCACAGGTTTGAAGGCTGGAGACGAAGTCCAAAACCCAAGATTTTATCAAGCTCTGTAGCAAGTAGACATGCAGAAATCCATGAAGACAAATAAGTAGGGAAGGAGATGTGAGGTGCTAGAGGCCAGGTTGGGGGTTCTGTCTTGCAATTTCAAGCAGGACAGTCAGGGATCAAGGAGAAGTTAAGATGGCAGAATAGTAAAGGGACCCTGGGCTTGTCTCATCCCTCAATCACAGCTAGATCAACATCGAACCATTTTGAACACATTGGAAATAGATCTGACGATAAACAGAACAATCTGCATAATTTGAGGGAGCGAACTCGGCAGGTATGTGGCACGGAGAGGTGAACTGGGGGAGAAAAGAACTGCAAGTCGTTTTCGGAGGAAAAAGGAAAGAGAGAGCAGTGTGTTGGGTTTGCACGAGAAAGCACACCCCTCCCCCTCCCCCCGTCCCCACAGCAGTAGAAAGAGTGGAAACAGGCACAGGGGACTGCACGAGAAACCTGTTCCCCCAAACCACTGACGGGGGTGGAGGGGAAGGAGAGGGTTTCAATACCGCCAGTTTTTTATCAACAGCAGAGCACAGGATCTGAACTTTCAGAGGTCAGCCTCAGTGCAGTCTGAGGACCCCCTGGGTCCCACATGGAGAAGTGGTTCCCCTCCTTGGCCTACATTTAGTAGAGGTGGCACAGCCTCTCCGTGGGCAAAAGACCCCACCGGTGCCGTCAAGCCACCACGTTCACCAGTAAAGGAACAAAGACACCAGCTGGGGGCAGCAAACCCTGACCCAGGCTGTGTGTTGTGAGTTACCATAATTTCTGATCTGTTGCCGCTGCGCGGTGATATGCATTTCCTGGGACAAGCCGGCACCAGCCACAACGTGGGGAGACCCTCCCCCAGAAGACCACTGTGGGTCCGAAAGGCAGGAGTCTCTAAATTGCGGGATTTTGAAACACAGCTGGGCCTGAGAGAAAAATTTTGGAGAGAGGCACTACCTGGTAGGCAAACAGCGTGGGCACAGCCAGAAGGAAAGTGGGGACTCAGGAGGGGTAACTGATTGGGCTCCTGTGAGAGTGTGAACTTCCTGCTCTGGAGACTAAAGAGAATGGTGAAGGCGTTTTCACTATTAGCCCAACAGCGATTGATCCCAGTGAGCTATACAGCGCCACCAAGTGGAGAATGGAGCCATTACACCAAGCAGGGCCCTGCTGTGACCTCCAAACACGTCTCTGCTAGGGCAAGGTGGCCTGAGAACCAGAGCAGCGGGCCCCTCCCTTGGAAGACCAGCGTAGATCCCTTCCTCGAGTTTAGTCTACTGACCACAGACTCCTGCAAAGTTTCAGCTCTCGGGGAAACGGCATCTAGCTTCATTTGGGCTTTTTGTTTGTTTTGTTTTTGCTGCTTCTGTTTTTGTTTTGTTGTTGTTGTTTTTCTCTTCTTTTGCATCTTGGATACAGAAAGAGCAAATTTTTTTTAAATGACAGCCAGGGATTTAAATTTTAAATTTACAATTTTTTTCTCTCGTCTATTCTCTTCTTTCTACCAAGCTTCTCTTAAGCAGACTAAAACACACCTGGGATCTAGTTTCCTTCCTTTGATTTTTTTCAGTTTTTAAATTTTTATTTTATTCTATTATTATTATTATTGTTTTGTCTTCCTCCAAAATGACAAGATAGAGGAATTTACCTCCAAAGAAAGAACAGGAAAAAATGACAGCCAGGGATTTAATCAATGCAAATATAAGTAAGATGTCTGACCTAGAATTTAAAACAACAATTATAAAGATACTACCTACGATTGAAAAAAGCATAGAAGATACCAGAGAATCCCTTTCTGCAGAGATAAAAGAGCTAAAATCTAGTCAGGCCAAAATTAAAAATGCTATAACCGAGATGCAAACCCAAATGGAGGCCATAAAAAGTGACGATGGATGAGGTGGAGGAGTGAATTTGTGGTGTAGAAATTAAAATTATGGAAAATAATGAAACTGAGAAAAAGGCGGAAACAAAGGTCAGGGATCATAAAGACAGACTTATGGAACTCAGCAATTTATTAAAATGTAAAAACATTCAAATCATAGGGGTACCAGAAGACGAAGAGAGAGAAAAAAGGGGCAGGAGATTTACACGAGCAAATTATAACTGAAAACTTCCCTAATCTGGGGAAGGCCACAGAAGAAAATCCAAGAAGCACAGAGAACTCCCATTAAACTCAAAACCAGCCAGCCATTACCAAGCCATATCATAAGCAAATTCACAAAATACACAGACAAGGAAAGAAAGCAGCAAGGGGGAAAAAGGTCTTTAACCGGTAAGAAAAGACAGATCAGGTCGGTTCACAGCAGATCTGTCCACAGAAACTTGGCAGGCCAGAAGAGTGAGAAGATATATTAAAAATGCAAACTGGAAAAATATGCAGCCCAAAATACTTTATCCAGAAAGACTGTCTGTCATCAGAACAGAATGAGAGATAGAGAGTTCCTCAGACAAATAAAAACGAAAGGAGTTTGTGACCACTAAACCAGCCCTACAAGAAATTTTAAGGGGAACTCTTTGAGTGGAGGAAAAAAAAGACCAAAAGCATCAAAGACTAGAAAGGACCAAAGGTCATCACCAGAAACATCAACACTACAGATAACACAATGACACTAAATTCAGGTTTCAATAATCACTCTGAATGTAAATAGACTAAATGCTCCAATCAAAAGACATAGGACATCAGAATGGATTTTAAAAGAAAAAAAACAAGATTCATCTCTATGCTGTCTAAAGAGACTCATTTTAGTAAAGATACATGCAGATTGAAAGTAAGGGGATAGAGAACCGTCTATCACATTCAGAAATCAAAAGAAAGCTGAAGTAGCCATACTTATATCAAGCAAACTAGATTGTAAAACAAAGACCCCATAACAAGAGATGAAGAAGGGCGTTATACCATAATGGGGTCTATCCACCAAGAAGATCTAACAATTGTAAATACATATCTATGCCCCCAACTTAGATGCATCCAAATATCTAAATTAATTTATCACAACCATAAAGAAACTCATCGATAGTGATACCATAATAGTAGGGGACTTTAACACTCCACTTAACACTAATGGATAGATCACTGAAGCAGAAAATCGACAAGGAAGCAATGGTTTTGAATGACATACTGGACCGGATGCAGTTAACAGAGATATTCAGAACATTTCATCAAGTAGGGCAGTCAGAGATGGGCTCACTGAAAATACGATGTTGAGCAATGACTTTAAAGATGCGAGAGGGTGAGGAGAAGAAGGAGGGTTCCAGGCAGAGGGACCAAATGAGCAGATTCTCAGGGGAGGACATGTCTGGTGTGTTGAGAGTAGCCAGGAGCCCTTTGTGGTTGCACGGCAGTGAGTGAGCAAGAGGAGGCAGAGGGCAGGTCAAAGAGGAAAGGGGGGCTTGGCCAACTGTTGGGCCTTGTCTGCCTCTGAAGGACTTTGGCTTATTCTAAACAAGGAGAGGGACCATTGGAGGATTTTGAGCAGAGGAGTGACATGATCTAGTTTATGTTTTGAAAGAATTTCCCTGACTGCCTGGTTCATTCTTAAACAAATAAACAACTACATGTAGGAAGAGAAGCCAAAACAGACCCACCATTCATGAATTGCCTGCCTCATTGTTCCCTCCCTATCCTGGTCAGGTGTTAGGTGTTCAGCCATGACATTGTATACTGTCATTCTAAATGGAGTGATTCCAGATAAAAGGATAATAAACAAGGTCAGTATTCAAATTTAACTAGCTAGTGAAGGTACGCTGTCAAATGCGTCATAACGTGCATGTTGAGTTTTCTAAAACATTTTAATGCTTATGAAATGCTTAGTGGAATTGTGTTTATATAAGAGACATAAAGGGCAGTGGTATATGGTGAAGAGTCAAATAGTATAACACAGTATTGACCAACGTTAAGTAATAGTCAAGGCACAGGCTTCTCTAGCATCTTTTCCTACAGAGAGGACTCACAGAACACCTTGCTAGGGCTCTAGTTTGTGTGCTGGCCTCTTACCCTTCCAACTCACTCAAACTTGCCTTCTTTGCAGATACCTTAAAAAGCGGTTAAACAGATACAAAGACAAGTTGCAAGCCTTATGTGCCTCCCAGAAGGAAAAATGTTGCCAATTTGAAACAAAGATTCACCAACTCACAGCCAATCAGGATAGTCTGTGGACCCAGCTACAGCGGATGGGGCAGGTATGAAAATGTGAGAGACACTGGCCATCTGGACCATCCAGAAATCTGGCCTCAAATCCTCTGGCCAGTGGAGGCACTTCTGCCTGAAGCTTCTCACCTCACTCTGATCAGCCTCTTCTCTTCCCTGCCTCCTCTCTCCAGTCCCTCACTCGTCCACTCGTTCCTCCAGACTCTTTCCTTCCCCTTCCTGAAGGCAACGCCATTGGGAGAATTGGTGGCTGGCGCAGTATCAGTGCCATTTAGAAAGTATAATCTAGAGCAAAGCGGTCCTTTACAGCATTCATTGACTCTTAACCTTTTGGTCTCTGCATCCTTTTTATATTCTTTAAAAATTTGAGGATCCCAAGGAGCTTTTGTGGGTTATATCAGACTCTTTACCATGATCAAAAATAAAAGTGAGAAGTGGCTTAAAAGTTTATTACTTAATTTAAAAATAGAATAAACCCATTATATATGTAACCATTTTAAACAGTAACTACATATTTTTTAAAACCTCCGTTAGAATAGTGGCATTGTTTCACATTTTTTAACAAATTTTGTTAATATCTGGCTTAATAAAAGACATCACATAACTTCTTCATTCAATCTGTTGCAAGATGTTTTATGGAAGTATATGAAGAAACCTGGCCACACAGAGATTTGCAGTTGAAATAGAGAACAATATTTTAATAGTCCTTTCAAATCAGTAGAGGTCTTTTTCTTCGGTAGTACACCAAAACATGGCAGGGTATTGTTTCTTTCTTTTTTTTTTTAATTTGCATCCAAGTTAGTTAGCATATAGTGCAACAATGATTTCAGGACTAGATTCCTTAATGCCCCTCACCCATTTAGCCCATCCCCCTTCCCACAATCCCTCCAGTAACCCTCTGTTTGTTCTCCATATTTAAGAGTCTCTTATGTTTTGTACCCCTCCCTGCTTCTACCATCTTTGCTTCCCTTCCCTTGTGTTCATCCGTTCTGTGTCTTAAAGTCCTCATACAAGTGAAGTCATATGATATTTGTCTTTCTCTGACTAATTTCACTAGTTCCATCCATGTAGTTGCAAGATTTGTGGCAAGATTTCATTCTTTTTGGTTGCCAAGTAATACTCAATTGTATATACATACCACATCTTCTTTATCCATTCATCCATTGATGGACATTTGGACTCTTTCCATACTGTGGCTATTGTCGATAATGCTGCTATAAACATTGGGGTGCACGTGGCCCTTTGAAATGGCACACCTGTGTCCACAGGGGATTGCTTCTGAAAGGAGAGTCACAGCATTGAATCTGAAACCATATCTATCTCCCACTCTGTTTCATTAACATACAATGTTCTGTTGTGCTCTTTGAATGAATCTTCTACCCATGCATGATTTTGAAGCATGATACACTGGAAATTTGGAAGTTCACTAAGCTAAGCCAAACTTCCTATTGCTCATTATACAGTATTCACCCTCCCCCTCAAAAATCACATTCATTAACATCACCATTAATCTCATCAAGAAAGTCTTTACAAGTTGGAAAGGTATTATGCACACAGTGGTAGATGCTGGTTTCCTAAAATTCTGATTTTTGCCAAAAGCGTCACCTGTTAAAACTGACAATGCATATAATCATTTTCTTACTGTGACAATCTCACTTCACGTATTTTTGAGAAAATGTCTGCCAAACCTCCAAGTCTGAATAACAGGCTGCAAGTCATTCTTTCACAAAAAGGGCAACTTTTGTGTTTCAGTAACATTAGCCGTATGTTGCACACTTTCCGTTTCATCATACACAATATTAAAAATACATGTCGTAATTAAGAAAATTGAAAATGTTTATTATACCATCAAGGAGATTTGTAAGTGGAGCTGTTTTTTGTGTTGTCATTTGGCTGGCTGGTTTTTTTTTTTTTTTTTTTTTTGTCAGCTGCAAAAGTGTAATGGTGACTACTAGTACTCTTTGGTGCTGGTTTGATTTGTACTAAGGCACTAACATAATTAGCCTAACTTACTTTGGCTTTACTTACTTTTGACTCTGCACCCTTGGGGCAAGTGTCAACACAGTGAACAGGCAAATTATATCTAAGTATCATTGTGAAAGTAATTTTGACCTCACGGCCCTCCAAAAAGGTCTTAGGGATTTCCAAGAATCTGTGGACCCCACTTTGGGAGTTGTGCTTTGTCCCCTAGATTTTATGGCTTATTATAAGCCCCCCAACATACCTACCTAGGTGGATCATTATGAACATGCTTTATTGTATTACCTTTTAGCTACAATTCAAGATATGTTGATGTTCTCAGAAATTCCTCGTGATATTTTTAGAATGTGAACATTTAGGACCTAGAATTTTCCCACGTTCCCATGATATTTTAGAATTTGAACTGTTGTCCTTTTGGTAGACAGTTTTAGATGTACATTGAATTAATAGCATAAAATTAAATCAATAATAAATGATTTAGATAGGAGGATGAAAAATGTTGCATTAAAATTTTCTATTATGAAATCAAAACTTAACGTACTTAGGAAACGTCTAAGACAAAGATCAATTTCATACGTTTTCTTTATCCAGGCAATGTTGCAGCCACTCCATCCTCCCTCTTCTTCCTGCCAAAATATGATTTCCGAGGGTGACCATGAAAAGGATGAAAGGATGTGGAGGGGAGGAGATCCTTCCCAGGTCACAAAGGCCACTCAAGATGGTTTAGAACAGGAACCTCTTGCTTACCCAGTCATGACTGACAAAAGTCACCAAAGTCAAACAAAGGCAGATCATGCTATACCAAATTCAGAATCACCAGAGGCCGTCTTGCAGCTGAAGTCAACACAAAGCTGTGGGGCACAAAGCCAAGCACAAAAGACCTTGAAGGAAATCTTTAGCTCCCTACCGGGTTCCCAGGAAGGACCGCTGCAGGCAACCCCCCAGATGGTGCCTGCTGAAATGAACAGTCCTGCTCTGGCATCTGCAGACAAAAAAGAGGTGGGTGACATCCAGGATGGAAAGGATGAGCGAGAGGAAAAGGAAATGCAAGAACTGTTGTCAAAACTTACCGATGCCTTCACTCTAGAAATGCCACCAGGTAAGATCTTCACAATCAATGGAGAGAGTAATGGCCAGGGATTCAGGCTGCCTTTTCAACACTTGATTTTATAACATTATCCCAACAGCTACAATTCATCTAGTGAGTAACAGTCAGAATCTTTTGGACATCAGTAGCATCTCTGAACTTGAGGTCTAAAACTGCCCAATTTACAAAGTTCTTATGGGCACTAAAGGTGATAGACAATAAGAGATTTTGCTATAGCATCTGGCACAATCCTAGCATTCCATAACAGTAAATAACTACAAATATCTTAGAACTAAGCAGCTTTCATAGATAAACTGGAGAAACAAAACAAAGAAATAAAGATAAGATGAAGATGTCAAAGACCAAAAGATTGTCCTAGAAGAGAAGCCAAGTTTTTATGTGAAATTTCAGTTATAAAATATTAACTTATAAAATAAAAATAAATAACAAATAATAGATAGTTTTGTTATTGGAGTTATTAGTATCCATAGTACTACAACAAATATAATTGGGCAACCTGATGTTACCATTTAGAAAGGGGGGGTAATAATGATGTTCTTCAGAGGACAGTTGATTATGTTTCTATAATGTAAGAAGTACAGTCATTATCATCATCATCTTCTTCATAAGCTATGACTCATTGTCAAATTCTGAAGGCTCTTTTTAAAAATGTTTCTTAAATTAAGTTAAAATATAACTTAAAAATTTAATTTTAAAATTAAAAGGGTCTCTTTACAATCATTATTTCTTATGTTTTGGACTGATACAGTCTTATTTATAGTGTTTTGTTGCCTTAATATATCTGTATACCTATATCCATGTCCTTTTTGAAAGCCTAAAATCTTTTATGTTTGAGTGATCGTCTAGAGATTTGCAAGTAGGCTTTCTCAAAATATTTCTGAATCAGCATGTGAGTTTGCTAGAGCTGCTATAACAAAGTACCCGTACAGAGTGGGTAGCTTAAACATCAAAAATTAATTTTCTCATAGTCATTAAGGCTAGAAGTCTGAGATCAAGATGTCTCACTGTGGATATTCCTATCCAAATTTGCTCTTTTTATAAAGACACTACTCCGATTTGGATTAGGATCTGCCAGTATAACTTCATTTTAATTTAATTAACTCTTTAAAGAATCTGTTTCCAAATATAATCACACTCTGAGGTACTGGGGTTAGGACATCCACATGTGAACTTGGGGAGAAACACAATCCAGCCCAAACAGCTGGTGAACTGGAAAATCAGTACCTCATAATGTTGGTTGTGTACTGAAGCTGGTGGAACAAGTCAACAAAGTAATTATTTGGTGATTCTAAAAATCTCTACTATTAAGAGAGTTGGAGTTATAATTTTTGCATTAGAGAACACAAGATTACCAAGATGCCCAAAGCATGCTCAGACTGCCTGAGACAAAACAGGATGAGGACTCCTTGTGCCTGATTCTGAGACACAAGATTCCACCCACTGTGTTTCCTTTTTAACTTCACTGGGGTCACGATGAGCACTCACAGCAAAGTCAACATCCACTTGAAGGTTTTAGGAAAATTTCACATAAAAATTTGACTTTTATTCTAGGAAAATCTCTCAGTCTTTGACACCTTCATCTCATTTTTATTTTTTGTTTTGTTTTGTTTGTCCAACTGAGCTTATAAAAGCTGCTGATTCCTCACAGCCCTCACAAATGTAGTAGCTTATGTTGCACAGTCCAGATCACTTAGAAGCTAGGCCTACTACACACATTGGGAAGACATTATCCCAACACTTGTGCAGTTTGATACCTAAAACTAAAAGAGGCATGTATATTTTAATTTACTTTATCAAAGTCTATATATAAATATATATATATGTATACACACATGAGTATATTATTAAGAGGAAAATCATGACAGAGCAAAGCTTATTTCTACATTTAGACAGTGCAATAATGTGTAGAGGTGCAGTGGGCGTTGTCCAATCTTGTAGAAAATACCCCTAAAAAAGTATGTCTCAAAAAATTACTTTGTCTTCCACTTAAATTTAAAGAGAACCATTGGGATGTTTCTACTGAAGTATGCATTATTATGCAAAAGTGCTTATGATGTTAGCAAGAGGACATGCATTTTTTCTTTTTTGTTATTATGGTAGCATATACTTCTCAATGATTACGCAAATGCTAATTGATAAGATTTAAATTTACAGCTTATTTCTCTTTGATCAGCCCTGTTTCCGTAATGCTTTTAAGGATAGGATCTGTGTTAATCTTCATGGCTATTGCATGGATGAAACATGGTCTCTCCTCACTCAAATATTTCTAAGTAAGGTTATATCTTTATTCAATCTGGTTTTGAATATGATCTTGTTTGCAAGTTCTTCTTAGCCATTGGTGGTATGGATTATAAAAGTACATTCCATTATTTATGCATAATCTCTGTATGCTTGCCAAAATTACACCAAAAGTGGGTAACAGGGCCAGAAGTGTGGTAACCACACTGATGAAGGTGTTGAAAGGCAAACAAACTAAATCAGGGTGTTGGTTAACTTTGTTTTATTCTGTGTTGTGGATGCATCAGATAAGAGCAGGCAGTTTTGGATCATTTTACTGTCCCAGGTTTTTTTTTTTTAACTTGAGAATTGTTTGGAAACTTAGAAAGTTTCACTGTTTGTAACATGCTAAGATTTATTCAGACAATGTCAACACATTCACCCAGTGTTGTGACCATCCTAGTGATGTAGGCAGGCTGAGTCCGAGGACCCAGAGCACATCCCAAGGACCATCCCAGAGAGTCCTTTGCCTCACACAGGATGGAAATCAAATGCAAGCCAGCAGGAGGTGAAAGAAGAATTAATGAAGATATGTAGAGCAAGGTACAGATGGAGAGTCTGAGAGACTTGGAAAGGGAGAGAGAGAGTCTCATCTTTGCTTCAGGCCTGGGGTTATTACTGGCGGTTGTAGTCAGAGCATGTGTCCTGTCAGGCACACAGAAACTGGGCAGAACAGGACAGAGTCCAGGGGTCCATCGTAAGGCACTTACTCGCTCAAGCCAGGGGTCTTGGCATCGAGATAGATAATGTAGCGCCAGCGGTCTGCAGTAGAATGATGGTCCTGCCCGTCATGCCTTAGATCTCACCTAACACGCTGGAAGGCCCCACAGACATCATGATCTTTTTGTCCCCTACAAGGAGGGCACACATTGAGGCATGTGAGGGTGAAGGTGCAGGTCCTAGCAAGAATAGAAGCAGGAAAAGAAGTGAAGGGGGAAAAAAAACCCAGCTTTTTCTTTCATGGGGTCTCTTTGATTTCCCTGCCTCATTGTAGCTGACTATTCTTTTAGATTGGAGCTTTGCTAAGGAGTCAACACATTTTGGAAATGAAGATGAACTTTAAATTACTTAAAGGATAAGACGAAAGCAGTAACCCTACTGGTCAACTAGGCAGTTGTACACATGAACTGAATAGAGTCCTTCATTATCACAATAGAATAACAGAATTTCAAGAGACAAGGAGAGTTTAATAGAAAGTATGGAGAAGAGGTTCCTCAAACCTCTTTAAATTCCAAATGCTGGGTTGAAAATCAGTAGCAATCAATTTGCTCAAATTTGTGGTAAAGGAATTTACAGTATAGGAACAGGAACTTTGTTCTCTGTATAGTTGTACATCTTTCCTTTCTCAACATAAGTTATATCGTTCTTGCTTTTGATTTTTTTTGCACTTGACAATACACCTTAGATATTGAGAAATTTCAGTTTTTAAATGCTGCATAATATTACAGGGTATAAATGTACCACATTCACTGGTACATAATTAAGTTGCTTCTAATTTTTTATTACCATAAGAATGGTCTGATGAGCACCTTTATAACCTATATTTTTGTCCTCATCTGTGAGTGTACTTACAGAATCAATGAAAAGTAATTCTGAGGTTAAAAATTGTGCACATCAAACTTGTGGTTGATAACTACCAAACTGTAGATCTTTCTGCTGCACAACTCCTATTATAACAGATCATAGAACATCGCTCAAACCATTCATCGGCAGAGGTTCTCACAGCGTGGTCCCTAGACCAACAGCATCAGAATCACCTATGACCACGTTAGAAATGCAAATTCTCGGGCCCCATCCCAGATACACTCTGTTAGTTAGGGATCTCCAGGGAAACAGAACCAATAGGATGTAATATAGATATAGAAAGAGACTTATTTTTAAGAAATTGGCTCGTGATTATGGAGGCAGACAAGTCCCAAGACCTACTGTCAGCATGTTGGAGTCCTAGAAGAACCAGTGGGGGCAGGTCTAGTGCAAAAGCTGGCAGGCTGGAGACTTAGGAAAGCGTGGTCTTTCTATTGGAATCTGAAAAGGCAGAAGACAACTGAGGTCCCAGTGGCCAGGCAGTCAGACAGAAGGACTTCTCTGACTCAGCCTTTTTGCTTAATTCAGGCCTTCAACTGCTTGAGGTCCATCTGTATTAGGGAAGGCAGTCTGCTGTGGTTGGTCTGCAGATTTGAATGTTAATCTCATCCAGAAACACCCCCACACCACACCCAGAACAATGTTTGATCAAGTATCTGAACACTAGTAGCCAATCAAGTTGAGGCACAAAATTAACTATTGTATGTACTAAATCAGAACTCTTAGGGAAGGACCTATAAATCTGTTTTTACACTGTCCAGGTGATTCTGATGTACTCAGAGTTTGAAAAATTCTGCTCTACAGTGGGATTTCTGGCTACTCAGATTATTGCTCAGAGTCATCGGAAAATGTCCTTTAAGAACCCACGACCAAGCTGTATTAATAATTGATCATGGCAAAAAACAGATATCTTATTTTCCAGGTAGCCTAGAGAAAGGGCATTGTCAACGGGAACTGGGGAGAGAGGTTTTTATTCCATCTCTATGCTAGCGCTTTGGCACAATCAGCTTGGAAACCTAGAGGTGCTTTCTCTGAAGGACTCTCCTGTTTGTTGATTTCAGGCCCACAATCTTCGGCAAACAGGGACCTGTATTGTGGAGCTGAGCGGCTATGCGGAGCCTTCTCTGCCCTCGTTGATCAAATCACTCTGTCCAACTTGAAGTGATAAGGAGTCCAGGCCCAAAGCCCCTTTGATGATGATGACACATATTTTCAAAATCTATACTAAAAGAACTAAGGCTTTTACCTCTCTATAATTTGGTGTGAATGTGAAGAAAGTAAGTTTTTTTTTTATCTCCCTATTCACATATCTCAGTTCTGTAGTTCAGACTAAAGCCTCGGGAGTGAGGGAAGAGGAAAAAAAAGGCCAAGTCAAATCTGGATGCATTGGGTTTCCAAGAGAAGGCCATTCTTAATTCAAATACCTTGGTAGTAATATTCCAGTGTGTGATCTACATAATTAATGAGACTGTCTTCTTCACGTAGCATTTAATTAGTGAATTGATGACCAAATTTTCTTTTTTACCCTGTATTAATTTATTTTTTTTAATTTCTTTTTAATTTTTTAATTTACATCTAAGTTAGTTAGCATATAGTACAATAATGATTTCAGGGTAGATTCCAGTGATTCATTTCCTATGTATAACACCCAGTGCTCATCCCAACAAGTGTCTTCCTTAATGCCCTTTGCCCTTTTAGCTCATCCCCCCTCCCCCAACCCCTCCAGCAACCCTCAGTTTGTGTTCTATATTTAAGAGTCTCTTATGTTTTGTTCCCTTCCATTTTTAAATTATTTTTCCTCCCTTCCTTTATGTTTATGTTTTGTATCTTAAATTCCACATATGAGTGAAGTCATATGATATTGTCTTTCTCTGACTAATTTTGTCTAGCATAATACCCTCTAGTTCCATCCACATTGCTACAAATGGCAAAATTTCATTCTTTTTGATTGTCAAGTAATACTCCATTGTATATATGCATATATACACACCACATCTTCTTTATCTACTCACATGTCAATGAACATTTGGGCTCTTTCCATACTTTGGTGTCAATAGCACTGTTATAAACATTGGGGTGCATGTGCCCCTTTGAAACAGTATACCAGTATTCCTTGGATAAGTACCTACTAGTTCAGTTGGTGGGTCATAAGGTAGTTCTATTTTTAACTGTTTGAGGAACCTTCATACTGTTTTCCAGAGCGGCTGCACCAGTTTGCATTCCCAGCAGCAGTGCAAAAGAGATCCTCTTTCTCCGCATCCTCGCCAGCATCTTTTGTTGCCTGAGTTGTTAATCTTAGCCATTCTGACTGGTGTGAGGGGGTATCTCAGTGTGGTTTTGATTTGTCTTTCCCTGATGATTGAAAACATGAGCTTTTTTCATGTGGGATGATGACCCAGTTTTCTATCTGGATACACCTGATGGAGATCAGGCTTGTCAAATAACTAAATACACACACACACACACACACACACACACACACACACACACATACTTGAGTATATGCAAAACTGATGAAATCTGAATAAACTTATGGATTGTACCACTGTTGATTTCCTGGTTGCATTGTTATATGATAATTATGCAAGATGCTACCGTTGGGGACTGGATGAAGCATCTACAGAATGTCTCTGTGTTATGTTTTTATAACTGTATATGAACCAACCACGATCTCAAAATAATTTTATTTTTAAAACATGAACATTTCTCACTAAAATCTTGCATCCAATGAGTTTGGCTAACGTACCAATCCGCTTCCTTTCTCTGTATGTATGATTGGGTATAGATGCTTACTTTAATGATGTCCAAAGTAATTGCTAACATTTAACTATTTAATGTTTTTAAACTATGAGAGCACTTAGTTTCTAAGCACCTTGTAAGCACCAACTCATTTACTCCTCACAACAAAACTAACAAGTAGATGTATCATTTTATGAGGAAATATTGTTACAAAGAAGTTCAGTAACTTGTCAAAAGTTGCTTGGCCAGTAGTTGATGAAGTTGAGGTTTGAGCCCAGCTTCTGAGCCTATACTCTGCTCTGTACTTTCACTCAATAAATACTGCTGTGAGTCCAGTCTTTTGCCTTGTGTCTTGATGTGCAACCCATGTTGCATTTAGAGTCCTGTATTTTTATTTATATGGTCTGTAATTTCTAGTACTGTCCCAGAAGAAAATGATGGCCATTTAAAAAGGATTAGGAGTAAGTTATCCCTGTCCAATCTCATGGTAATATTTGCTTTTTAGCCTATCACAGTTTTTTTATTTTGCTTTTATTCACTCTCCTTCTAACTTTATTCCAGCTAGTCTCTTACAAGTTTAATAAGCATCCCCTAGAACACAGATCAGCACACTACAACCCACAGCCCACTGCCTGTTTTGTCTGATCTATGAGCTATGAGCGGTTATTATATTTTTAAAAATGGTTGAAAGAGTCAAAAGAAGAAGAATATGTTGTGACACTTGGAAATGATATAGATTCAGATTTCATTGTCCATAAGCAAAGTTTTATTAGAACATCATTGTGCTCATTCATTCACATAGTGTCTATGGTTACTTTTATTCTACAAAAGCAAAGTGGATGATTTGTTGCAACATAGACCAGACCTAAAGGCAAATGATATTTACTATCTGATCCTTTAGAGAAAAAATGGTCAGCCCCCGTTGTATAGCACCAAGGTGAGGGGGAAGTCATGGGCAGACTTTTCTGTAAGCAAAAGTGGCCTTTTTTCAATGATTTATAAGAGATAATAAGTTTATATTGATGGTTTTTAAGAATGTGATGAAAGATATTAGAGAGCGTGGTATGAAAGCAAAACCATAAGCCTATGTAGGGGCACCTGGGTGTCTCAGTTGGTTAAACGGCCGACTTGGGCTCAGGTCATGATCTTGCAGTTTGTGAATTCGGGCTCTGTGCTGACAGCCAGAGCCTGGAGCCTGCTTCAAGTTCTGTGTCTCCCTCTCTCTGCCCCTCCCCCACTCGTGCTCTGTCTCTCTCTCAAAAATAAATAAATATTTTTAAAATTTTAAAAAAGAAATGATAAAGTGGCAGTTTTTAATGTGCTCATTCTCTTAACAAAGAAAAGCTGAAGTTAATAAAGAAAAGCCAGTTCCTTTCCCAGACTCACTTCCCATGTTGTTTGGACTTGTTTAATTCTCAGTTGCAGTTGTTTTCTGATAACCCTTAGGATAAGATTTTTAGTTTAAGGAGGACCCCAAACCTTCAGTGAAAACATTTCCTGAAGCTTCCTTTAGCTCTGGAAAAAGCAAGTCAATTGTTAACATACCTGAAATTCAAACTGGTTTTCAAGCATTGTTTATATAGTACAATTGGAGAGATGAAGTAATTAGATATAAAAAAGATCTCATTGTGTCTGGATCTCAGATAAATTTGTTCATTGAATTTCTCTGTTATGAACCTCATTCAAGTCTGTCACTTTTCAGGGGAAATTTTTTTTATGGATTCTTTTCTTATAATGCTGTTCATTTTACTTTTAGTTTGCAGTGCAAAGTGTAACTAACCACTTATAGAGTTTCAATATTTAATCAAATAGAAAAGATACTTATACTTACTGTTCTTTTCTTAGAGTTATATGATCAGTAATGGCAATATAAAATATTGAAATATGGGGCACCTGTGCAGCTCAGTTGGTTGAGTATCCGGCTTCAGCCCAGGTCATCATCTCACTGTTCTGAGTTCAGGCCCTATGTGGGGTTCTGTGCTGACTGCTCAGAGCCTGGAGCCTGCTTCAGATTCTGTGTTTCCCTCTCTCTTCCCCTCCCCTGCTTGCATGCTCGCTCTCTCTCTCTCTCTCTCTCTCTCTCTCTCTCTCTCTCAAAAATAAATAAACATTAAAAAATTAAAATATTGAAATATAGTTACTTCTTGGGGCACTGAGTGGCTGAGTCAATCAAGTGTCCAATTCTTTATCTCAGCTTATGTCTTGAGCTAAGGGTTGTGAGTTTAAGCCCTGCACTGGGCTCCATGATGGACGCGAAGCCTACTTTTAAAAAAAAAGATTCTGGGGCTCCTCGGTGGCTCAGTTGGTAGAGCAGCCAACTCTTGACTTTGACTCGGGTCATGATCTCACAGCTAGTGGGTTTGAGCCCCACATCCAGCTCTGCGGTGGTAGCGTGGAGCCTGGTTGGAATTCTGTATCCCTCTCTCTCTGCCCCTTCCCCATTTGCTTTCTATCTCTCTCTTAAAATAAATAAAAATAGGGGCACCTGGGGGGCTCAGTTGGTTGAGCAGCCAACTTCAGCTCAGGTCATGATCTCACCACTCCTGGGTTCAAGTCCTGCATCGGGCTCTGTCCTGACAGCTCAGAGCCTGGTGCCTGCTTCTGATTCTGTGTCTCCCTCTCTCTCTGCCCCTCCCCTGCTGGCACTCTGTCTCTCTCTCTCAAAGTAAATAAACATTAAAATTAATAAGAATAAACTTAAAAAAAAGACTCCAATAATGTTCCTTGGGATCCAGAGCTTTTATTAATTTTGTTTCCATTAGAAGAATGCTTTATTTGCCTTTGCATATTGTTTTGTTTGTTTTTTGCTTTATTAATTCTTCAAAAATATTCTTTCAAACAAGATTTAGGTGTTACAGACAGTTGGAAGCTAGTAATAAATATAGCCCATTATGCCTGTACATAAGCAGTGGCTACTGGCTTGGAAGTCATGCAGTGTATTCAAGTTAAATGGATAGGACTCTAGTTCACCAAGACCCAGCATCCCAGAGCAATGGATCAGAGTGAGTACAAGCAATGTGACTTGCCCAATCCCCTGGTCATCCTTGGAGGCTACTTTAACTCTTTCAGGCAGTGGGATGAGCTGGCAGTAAAGCCACCCTTTGAAGGAACATGCTAGGAGGCTAAAATAGTGAAAATCCTTAAGTAGGTACTCTGAGAGAATTTGGCTTATGATTTACTGCTGGACATTCCCACCATTTCAAGTAATGAAATGATCAATAGTCAAGGAAACAATGTAGTTAGCTCTGAGGTTAGATTTATTTTCTCTTTATTTCCAGGCCATGGGTGACTTTCCCGATGAGCTTAGACCCACTTCCGTGCAAGTGCATGCTTATCACGCCTTCAATCAACTCTTTCTTCTTTAGGAAAGGTGTTCTTAGCTGCTGAGAATACGCACCTGAAAGCAGAGAAGAAGAACTAGTCGATAGAGCACCAAATTATTCTCAGGTTAATTAAATGTCAATAAATTGGTTTTAAAGTTTGTTATTCCTGTTACTCTATCAAAAGTCTGCATCAATTTATTTCAGGAGTGTCTATGAAAATCTGTGTTTATGTGTCCTTTGCACTTTAAATAACCTAAATTAAGTAAATTATACTAAAGACATTTCCTTGTTAATTAATATGTATGTATTAAGATATGTTTTTCTGATTAAAAAAGCAAAAGTGGTCATTATATAATTTTAATACAAAATATACAGAAGAAACCTTATTTTACCCATAATATAATCTTTCAGAGATAACCATAGTTGTAAGCATACACACTTTATGCCATAATTTAGCAAACCCTTACCTTATTATGCAACATTCCAATTATTTCCAAATTTTATACTGTTATAAATAGCATTGTGGTGAAGATTCGTGTACTGCATGATTGGCTACATCACTGAATATTTCTTTATGGGAGAGTTCTAGGTAAGTAATTTCTAAAGATGTTTCTAGGAAATTTCTTGAAGTAAGTAAAGTAAAAAAATCAAACATTGGCGAATCTAATTATTTATCTTCCTGAAGCATTATTTTCTCTAATGTTTGGTGTTTAAAAAAAGAACAAACACTAACATTTACTGTTAAAAATCTAAATTTTAATGTTCTCATCATGAAGGAATGCAAAGACTCCAAATTTTTCTGGAACATACAAACTGCCAGTCTCAGGCAGGCAGGTTTTGTTTTTATTTCTCTCACTGGCAGAGCATGATTTGTTGAAGGAAAGGGCCATGTGTTTTGACACAAACAAAGATATATTTCAAAATCCCGTCACTTGCATTGAAGCCCTTACAAACCCAGGAGGTAACGTCAAATCTGTCATTTTCTATTTGGAAGTTATCAGCCTACTATTTTCCTAAATCAATTAATAACTCTCTCCCTCTTTCTCTCTGCCTTGACATAATCCATCATAATTTGGTGGTCACACCATTTTTTATACCTTATGGCTATTTCGGCATTCAGTTACTAACTCATATCTTTCTAGACTAATTAATAATAGTCTTTTGAGCCTTTCCTCAAGTAAGGATATATCTGGACCTCAGAATTTTTGGAATTCTCATTTCTAGATGCCCTCTGTTCCTGGTTAGCACTGTTACAGACAACTATATTGTCTAGGTCATCACTCAGCTCAACAAGCTGTCCTGGGGGTAAAGCTCTTCCAGACTCAATTCATGGTTAAATACATGCCTTTCATAATTCTTTTTTATAGAATCATAGAACATTAGAACAAAGAACAAAAGGGACTTTATGGATCATCAAATTCTTACCACATTCTTCCTTTTCAGATGAAGAAACTGAGGGCTAAATATGTTAATTTGCTTGACTGAGGTTGCACAGCTATTTAATAGCTCTTGTTTTCATAGTTTTAAGCCCAATAGTAACAAATATGATAGGAGATTAACAGTTTTTTAGGGCTTTTAAAAATATTTTTTATTTGGGGGGGATGAGAAAGGCAGAGGAAGAGAGAGAAAGAGAGGGAGAGAATCTTAAGCAGGCTCCATACTCAGCACAGAGCCCAAAGTAGGGCGTGACCCCACAACCTTGGGATTATGACCTGAGCTGAAATCAAGAGTCAGTTGCTCAACCAATTGAACTACCCAGGTGCCTAGGATTTTTACATTTTTAGCAAGTTATGATTCATAGCAACAATTCTCAAGTGTACTTAAACTATTAAACTTGAGGATATCAAAATAAGTGCCTTTTTGCACATTATGTAGACATATTAGTTCTTCCCTTCTGCTCTGGTGATTTGATTTCCCTGAGAAATATAGAGACAAACATCTCTTCACCCTCACCCCCATCCAAACCCGGTAACATATTAATCCCCTAAGGACAATAGAAAAAGTTAGTGGAGAATCCAGGCAGGTACATCCAGAGCTCAGTTGAGCCACTAGAGACTTAAGCCTCTTGAGATGAAGTCTCGATGTTCCAGCAACTATTTAACTTTTAGACATTGTGTCTCCTTGACCCAAGACCCACTTTGATTGTGATTATACCATCCAAAGTGAAAGCTTTGCTTCCTGATCTGCAGTTGTTTATGTCAAACGTTAAAATAACTTTAGTAAAGTGAAATGTTCCCTCCTGCTACAGAGTCAGTCTGACTAAAGTTTGCAGACCAGCTGAGTCAACTGCAACTCTGCAGCAAGATTAAAAAAGTGACTTCTAAAGCCGAAGATAAATCTACTGCCTTTAAAAAGAATAAGAAGAATAAGAAGATAGAAATGCTATGTTGAAATATGCTCCAAAAATTACATGAAGCTTCTGACTCTTCTGATAGCCACATTGCCAGCAAGCAAACAGAAAGCTGTTTTAGAGAAAGATCTGTGTGTGTAAAGTTATTCTCGTGTTCATCTGAACACAAATATTATTACATGCGTTTATTCTATAGTAGCTTAGCAATTCAAAGTGAGTGCAAATTATAAAAAATAAATATTGGTAGTGATTTGAGTATGTCAACTAAATAATTAGAATGGAAGAAAGGGTCCTACAGTACAAATGAAGAAAACATAGCCTCTGTGTAAAATAATTTTTAAGTATTGGCAACCAACATTGAAAGACACTTATTTTTGTATTTCTTTAGTAGCTAAACTGGTAAAAGAATATTTCCTCTAAGTTCAGAAATTGGTTTAAGTTACAGTAACACTTGCCAAATTAATACATCTATAAATGACTACAGTTTAATGGATTAGCAAATCATAAGGATTTTTGGTGAGGTTAAAACAAACCAGATACAATATCTTGGGAAATTGAAATATTACTGTTAAGTGCTATTTTAATAGAGAAATTATAGGGATATGTATAACAATTTTCACAATAAAATATATAGATGTAAACTTTAGTTTTGCCTTAGTTTTGCACCAGTGCTTAAGTAATTCTCAGAGTTACTACCATACAAACAGGCTTTGCTACAAGGATTAGAAGCTCATTGGTTGAAACAACTCTAAAAATGGAACAAAAACAAAATGAATAGGGCCAGGTGTCTGTCTCTCAGCTTTTCACAGGGGCTCATTTGCTCTATTTCTAATTCTATAAAGGATACTTCTTCTAGTGCTCCCAGAGAAGTCTGTTTAAATAAAATATTTACACCAGTGAGAATCTCTAAATTTGTCGGAAGTTCCAAATTACTAAAAATTAATCATTCAGGTTGCTGGAAGTTAATTACGTATTTGAGGTTTGTTCAAAAAGCAACAAGGAGTGAATCTGCAAGCCAGCCAATTTTTCTGCCCTGTACTTCACCAAGTACATCACAAGGAGCCTCTCCATTAACATGAAAGCATTCTTTTTTTCTATTTAAAAGAGGCAAGGGCTTGTGTGTTGTGAAAATCCCCAGACTTACATTCAAATCTTTCCCAAATCCATAGCATGCAAAGATAGGTTATGACTGCTAGTATTCAGACAAATCACTTTATACCTTTTGTTGTATTTTGAGAATTATTTTTTTCCTTACTTGCTTTTTTGACTCTTTCTTGCTGCTGTTTACATGAAGTATGAAAGTGAGGACAATATGTTGACCTAAACAGCTACTATAAAATACAAAAGGAAGTGTTATCTTCCTATCACTTATGTTCTCTTGGGCTCACCCCTGAGAGGAATACATGTGGCAATGGATTCCCCTAAAGCCATTTCCCTCTTCCTCACAATTCATCACATTCATACTTGATTGACCCTTTTGAAAAACATGGGACCTAGAGTTGACCACCTTGTTTTCTCTCTGTGTGCTGTGGATGTGCTGCTGAAATCTTCTCTTCCTTCCCAGCCAACTGCCTCCTTCCTAAGCCATGGTTCCTGGAGAGGACACAGTCCACATAGATGTCCCAGAAGAGTTGGGCCAGATCCCAAAACAGTGCCCCATGCTTCAAGTTCTCAGATGACTTCAGGTAGATCATAAAATCCCAAAAACCTGAAACGGTGTTAGAAATTCGAGGCTTCCGCATTTCTAGGAGGAGCACTGAAGAAGATTCCCAGCACTGAGGATCAGCTTGATTAAGGGCCAGCAAGTCTGTCTGGCTATGGCAGAAGAAAGGAGACACACAGCACATTCCCACAATGAGCAGGGAGCAGGTAAGGGTCAAGGGGTGGTAGATCCCTCTTCTGTTCCCAGGATCGGCCATGGTGCTGAAACTGCACAGAATGGAAATATCTTAATGAATCTTAGCTTGAGCTCCACTCAGTAATGAAAGTAACTATACCTTTAAAAACCTTGGTGTCAGCAAAGAAGACACACCATTGTCCCTGGAAAAGTCTTATCATGCTTCCCATATCATAAGCCCCATTCTACCTAAAATGACTTGTTGTCAAGCCAGACATTGTAAAACCAAGATATTTAGATTAAGACTGGTTTATTCCTAAGACATGTTCCTTTGTGAGATGAATGAGTGAACTTGTTTTTCCCAAGTACAGAGGAATATAGTTTAAAAAATTCTTAAGTGAAACTTTAAAATCTTGCTGCATGGCTTTAATTATTCTATAATGTCATAATTTAACCTACCTATTTCTAATTCAGGACTCACATGCAATTAAGAATTTTAATATATTTTTTCTTAAATGTTTTCTTATTTGGGGTGACTTTCAATTTTTAAAAAGAATAAGAATAGTAAAATGTTATAAATAAAAATAAAGTAGTGTGCTAAAAGTTTAAGAACTAAGAGGCGTATATTCAATCTATTAGAGTAGAATTAATAGATATTTTATTAGTACCTAAAATGCTCTACAATTCTGATACAACTTTCATAAAGATTATGTTTTATCATTTCTTTTTCCTTGCTACAAATCTCAAGAATTTTAATGAAAATATTTGACTCTCACTCAATTTTTCTGGCTCTCAAAGCCTGTTACAATAAAATTAAGCTACATACCACTTTGAAATTATTATGTTACACTTCAGACAAGTGCAGTGAGAAATAATGTCATTAAAATAATATTAATCTAAATTTTCTTTTTTCCAAGGAAACAAGCTTATCTTAAACTTTAAAACTATTCAAAATGTATATCACACTGAAACAACCCTAACATAAAGAAAAACAAAATGTGTATATGCAGTTCACTTTTAGTTTTATCTTATAGTTCCAAACCTTTTAGATGTTGGTATCATGAAGGCAAGCAAGGCACAGCTCATAGGAATACTTATGGGAATACACCTATACTAGAATATGTAAGGGTAACACTTTAAGATGGAATCTTCCTCTTCTGCACAGCAGCAGGACATACTGAGTACCCTTAAATCAATATTCCAGAACTGCCTTTGAACAATGCAGGCTCCTATTTGGAAGAGGTACATTGAGATACAAGATTATTCAAATATATTTCAGATCGCTTACACAGGATCTCTCCCTGAATAAAACTGTATTCAGTACGTCCTCTTCTGAACTAAAATATCAAAGTGGAGTTGCCCCAGAGGCTGTTTTTCCTTAGGGGACAAGTCCAAGTGTCAAAGCTAAGTTATTGGAAGAGGGCGGGACGCTGTCCAGCGTGCTGAAGTTACTGCTGTCCTGGACTCCCTGCTTGGTTGTACCAAAGCGCTCTTACCGGCTCCTTTAGGTTTCCTTCTCAGGAGTCTTTCTCGAGCCTGGGAGTTCCTCAGCCCCAGGGTCCTTCGTGCGCCCCGCTACGAGCCCCGGGCTGTGTTCACTGAGTCCCAAACCCACACAGGTTCCACAGCCTCACCCACATCAGGGCGGAGCTGCCAAGGACCCGCTGTGTCCTTTGTGCCCCATTATTTTCCTTACACCGAGGCGCAACTCCCAGGTCTCAGGAGGGCACCCCTTCGCACTTACCTGCTCAACCCTCTCTGGATTTCTTCGAGTGTGTGGAGAGGAAAAGCTCAGGCTGCTCCCGGAGCGAGTGACGGTCCCCAGCCCCGGCGTCCTGAAGGCTACGGTGCCTCTTAAGCAGTGGGAGTGTTCGGCGCCTCTCCAAGTCTACGTCAAAGCGCCGGGAAACTGCCGCCACCTCTCGCCCCCAAGTCCATCTCCCGCACCCTCTTCCTCCCTCCCTCCCCTAGAGATCTCACTTCAGGTAACCGGCAGGCTTAGCCACACACACCCTCACTGTCCCTGACGCACACCTCCCCTCCACTCAGTGGAATAGAGCCTTTATGCGGTTTGGCTTCCCGGTCTTACCTCGGGGGGAGCGAGGCGGCGCAGGAACTGGAAAGTTGGGATCCAGCTCCGTGACAGTCTAGGAGCAAGTGGGGCTCCCTAGATCCCCACCCTCCAGGCGCACCTTATGTGAGAATAAAGAGATGTGAGAGAAGACCCAGGACTCCTGAGTCGGGGAAGGCACAAGAGCGCCCAGATAGCGGTCAGAAAGGGCTCCAAGGGAATAAGGAGCCTCCTAAAAACATGGGTGTGAATTTCTCTGTCTGTCTATAGTCCTAGGCTTCGGGTAGAAAACCGCCCATGGGCCAAGGATGTGGGTAGGGCTATGGTGTTGCTGGAAGTCCTCCCTTGACTGGGGACAGGAGACCCCATTACCTCTAGGCTTCATGACCTGGAGCCCTTCAGGAGCCTGAGTTGTTGCTGGCATCACTTGTAGAAGCCCATTGTTGAAGATTCACCTGAGGGGCCCTACATTTCACCTGGGACTCTTTTGGTTCTCAGCTCACAGCTAGGTAATACCTTAGACTGGGACTAAGCCCTGTCAAGCTTACAGAGCTCTGCTGAGCATTAGCCTCCTCTCTTCACTGAAACACACCCTGCCTGGGGGCTTGAAGTAAAAGTCCTAGCTTTGTTTGTATTTCCAGGATTTGCCCCTTGCCTGGAAGCCCTCTAAGTGTCCTAAAAACCACTTTAAGTCTCCATTAACTGAAGGCTTTTTTGGCGGCTCAATAGTATCCATGGGTACCTTCCAGAGGGGCATGGGGAGGAACCCAGGCTTATAGCAAGGTTTACTGAAGACAAGGAGAACTGACCAGCTACCTAAAGGATAGAAACAAAGTTCCAAAGAGGATTCCTGAGGGGTTCTGGGCTTTTTCTTCTGCTCTGAACCTGGATAGGGTGTACTTCAGTTACTTAGTCTGTGAACTGAACATGCTAATGCCTGCTTCTAATTACACCCTAAAAGGTGGGAGGAAAGATAATAGGTGAGGTCTTGGACTTGCTTCCTGAACTTCAAGACACTCTCAGCCTTTTGGAGTAGGTCATTAGAGAACTACGGTGTGTTAGCACAGGGAGAAGCCTGTGGAAAGAAAAGAGAAAGGAGGGGGGAAAGAAGATATCTTCAAGGAGGTGACTGATGAACTTCTTGGGGAAGGAGTTATACAGATGTCCTGGGGCCAAAGGAGATATAGTCTTCTCTAGGCAGAGAAGTCAGCATTGACATTGAGAAAACACTCAAAGCAGTTCTGTGTTTCAAGGGAGGCAATTTTAAGGAAAGGAGTGTAAAGAAAGAAGAAAGAACAGAAATTCTGGTTTGGGATGTGTTGACATTACCTTTGAAAATATTAGTATATTAATATGCAGTGCTTCCTTTATTTTCCAGTACCTATGTACCAGACACTATCCTAGAAGCTATGTATGCAGAAGGAACAAAACAAAGTCCCTCCACTCATGGAGCTTACAATATAGTGGGGGTGGGGGAAGAACATTTATATATTTTTAAATTTCTTTAATGTTTATTTCTTTTCAAGAGACAGAGAAAGACAGAATTAGCAGGGGGAGGGCAAGGAAGAGAGAGAGAGAGAGAGAGAGAGAGAGAGAGAGAGAATCTGAAGCAGGCTCCAGCTTCTGAGCTGTCAGCACAGAGCCTGACACGGGACTCAAACTCAGGAACTGTGAGATCATGACCTGAGCCGAAGTTGGAAACTCAACCAACTGAACCCCAAGAATATTTATATTTTAATTAAAAAAGTATATATATGGAAATTGAAGGAATGCAGGCAGCCCCTGTGAAGCACCTTCTATGAAGTTGGGTAAAGAAGAGGGATATGGATTGGAATGCAAGTTGAGATGGTGAGAGATGGTCTCAATTATCCTAATGAAGTGAAATGCACAGTCAGCCACAAAAAATATGAATGAAGGGAGGTGTCAAGAAGGGAACTTAAGGGTGAAAAGACTTTGGGATAATTATTGAAAAGAGAGAGGAGATAGAAAGAAAGAGAGACTAAAGAAAGTACTAAGAGCCCAGGCAAAGAGACCGTAAATTTGTAACAAACCATTTTGCTTGCATGCCTGTGAGGCAAAATAACTTAACAATAAAGACTATTATGCTCTGTAGCCAAACTGGCTGGGTTTATACCATATCTTTCTCATATGTCATATTTCACTGATTCTTAGATGCATTTTTTCACATTTAACACTGAAATCAGAATGTATCTGTCAACTGATAGTACTTTGCAATTAGAATTGCAGCATTTTCTTTTGCTTTTTTAAAATAATAAGATATCTACAACTGACTGCATTTGTGATTTGATGTAATGTTTTGTGCAACCTGACCTCTGTGAAACAGAGCCACAAATCTCTCCTGTGGCTCGTGAAAATAAAATGAGATCATACATGGAAAATACTTAGAATGGTGCTGCACGTAGCAAGTACTTGAAAATGCTGGTTATTATTTTTCTCCTGCAACGTTCATCTGACTGAACATTGGAGAAAAGAATGGGCATTATTACATTCACTTAGTGTTAGAGTTGGGTAAATGCTGGTACAGACAGATGCAAAGGATGCAAGGTTATAAAACCAAGTTCGAAAAAGAGAAAAGGCTGGGGTGGAAAAAGAAAAACTAGAAGGAATGGAGGAAACGAGAGGTCTCAATAAGGGAGGGAAAAGGCAGGTGTAAGAGGAATAAAGAAGGAAGGTATTGAAAGACAGAGAGGTTCTGGTCAGGAAGAGGGGTATTTAGGTTTCACATTTTAGAGGTGGAACAGCTCTGAATTCTGAGCACAACCACTAACATGAGTGGCTGACATGGAGTGAAGGTAAAGACCACTGTAGTTGAGCTCCACCTTTCCTGTATATTGAAATTGAATTGAAATTGCCACCCCTATCTGTAGAAGCTGAGGATGTGTGACATTGCTATCCCAATAAGATGGCTCACAACCGCTCTTATTAATGGGAGTAAAGGCTTTAAAAATATTTTTAAGAAGTCTAGCTAGTATCTACTCATATGCTTTTTTTTCCCCCAATATAGTTACTGGTGACTGGAAGTTTTGGCCTTCAGTAAAACTTTTGTAGTGCCACTCTGGAAAATAATGTCCTCATGAAATATTTCTCATAAACACAATTTACCAGCTTGCACTTAAAAATTAAATTATTGAATTATTTATCTATTTTAAATATTTATATATTTATTTAGAGAGAAAGAGAAAGAGAAAGAGCAGGGAAGAGGCAGACAGAGGGAAAGATATAATCCCAAGCAGGCTCTGTGCTGTCAGTGCAGAATGCTATGCGGGGCTTAATCTCACCAACTGTGAGATCACAACCTGAGCCAAAATCAAGAATTAGAAGCTCAACTGACTGGGCCACCTAGGCACCCCTAATATTCTTATTTAAAAGCCTTTCATAATGACTGTATATTCTGTTGCAACATATATTTAGTATTCCTTAGTTATCAGTGAAATCTGGAGAGATTCTTGGGAAGAAATATATATCTCTTATCTGAGCCTTATAATCAGCTTAAAAACTGCAAGAGAAAACTAGCAGACTAATTCTTGAATTTAGGTAAAAAGAAAGCCACCACCAAATCATTTGAATAAAACACTTTATGCTCTGTATAACATATTAGAATGTTTCATTTGATATCTTATCCTTGTGGCTTCATTTCCATAGACTAAACTCTCCCTGACAATGATGACTTTTAGTCAGCAACTATAGTTTACAAAACTTTTTTTTCATATACCTGGTTCCATGGGATCCTAAGGAAAACATATGTTATCCTCCTCTTTCCCCATTTTGCTGTTAAGGGATTTTCCCTGGGTGACTTAGCTGGTAAGAATTAGAACATGGTTTGTTACCAAACTTAGCTTTATTCATGGTCACATATAAGTCCTAAATAGTGTGCTTGTACAAACACACGTACTATCTGTCACTCTCTATTCTTTTCACTCTATATTGCTCTTTCCCTCCATGTCCCCCGTTGACCAACTGGGAGGGAGGATATGGCCGGTCCACCTTAGAGAATCATTTTAATAAGCTATATCTGGAATCAATCATATCATTCTGAGTCGTTAAAAATATTCAGAAAACCAACGGGTCATTTAAAATTACATGATGCCAAAAAACTGGTTTGACTGGCATTTGTCATCCAAAGAGATATTTCAGTTTTATGCAGTTGCAGCCTCGGGCGAAAGAATGACTAGTTGAGAAGTAAATTGCAATTAGCTGAATGTGCCCCATGGATAGATTTCCTGATTTTTGCCACTTGAAGCAATTCTCAAAGACATTAAAAAGAACTTCCGATTAATTTTAATGAAATTTGAGAGCAGTTATATAGATAGTTTGCATCTTCAGCAGTGCATTAATTTGCAAATGATGGGGACAGCCTTTAAGAATAGGGTGCTTCTTTAACATTTCGGATCAGATAGTAAAAATAATTACTTTCTCTCATTCTTTTATACCTTTCCATAATTTGAAGATGGCAATAAACAAGGATAATTTCCTGGAATGCCCGTTGGGGTAAGTGGATGAGTCATTCTTTAAGTGTCATCAACTTCATAAGGACACATTGCAGTGAAGTAGTCAGATGCTATTGGGCATTGATTCTAAAATGTGCAAAAAAGGAAAGTTACTCAGTGATACAGGAATAGTTCATTCATGTTTTTCTTGCTTGTACAAGTGAAGATATTATAGTTGTGATCATAGGCATAATGGTGTGGGTTTTTTGGAGGTACTGCTTAAGATACGTCCATATCCATCCTTTGCCAATTCTTTCTAGTAGGTTGTAAAGCCCACAGAGATCCTTATGATTTTGTCAAGAGTTGAGTTTACCTCTCACAATAATCCCAGTCATTCAAAAGTGACTATTGTAAGTCCTGTCTTTTGGGCTACTCATTTCCAAAGGAGACAACAATACCAATGATTTGTTTTCAATTTGGTTTATGTACCAAAGTAACTATTACAAAGGTCTGAAGTTTTAGCAGCAGTAAGTTTCTTTCACTAAGGGTTTAATAATGATAGAGTAGCAAAACAACAACGACATAAATTCTCTACTTCAACACGTGTAGGAGGAGTACAGGGATTCACAGCCAAAAAGTCAGAGGTATAGTAACAATCATGGATTTTTGTCCAGAGGAAAACATGTGTGAAAGAACAGTAAGGACATAGACTGACATGTTCAAGGCATAAAAACATCTCACAGTATGAGCAGGGCTCCTAGGATGAGAAACTTTCCGTCACCAAGTGCCTCTAATGGGGTTAGCTTTTCTCTGCCCCAGATTTTGTTTATACTTTGTTCTGCCACAATTTTGTTCAGACTTTCATTATGCACTTACTGTATTCTAATTGATATACATGCTTATCTGTCTCTCTTCACCTTTCTACTCAACCCAAGTCATTCTTTCAGAATGGGAATCATGTCTGACTATTCTCAGCTTTAACGCCCAATCAATGTGGGTTGAATTTATTTATGAAAATTGTCTCATTGTGAACCTGAGACTGGAGTAGTGAGTGTCATTTACCAACTTTGCCTTGGTCATATTTCTTTCCTATACCTGGACAAAGAAATTAAAATGTCAGTCAGCCAATTTAGTTTTTATTCTTTATCCAGTGCCCAAACGTTTTATCATGCTTTTGCTGGATAGATATATTACTTTGATGTAATTATAGATACATCCTTTGAAGTGAATTTTTTTTGACTGAAAGACTATAACCTAACATAGATGCTAAGTATGCAATTATCAAAACATTTGCCTTGAGGGAAAACCATCTCCCTTTCAATGACAAGAGTTTAACTTTCAGTCACTGGAAAATGAGAAACATTCTAAATCTAGTATGAGGTCATTTTGGTAACATGTTGTATTAGCCAGAAACACAATAAGCTACAACAACAGAAAACTTGACTATAGTAGCTTAAATAAAAAGGGATTTATTTTTTTACCTAAGAAGAAGTCTGGAGATGTGTGGGTGCTAGTTCAGTGACCAAAAATATCAGGCCCTACATTTCTGATTCCCTTATCCTTGCCTTGGACTCTGTGGTTAGCTGCCAGATGTCACATCTACATTCAAGGCAGGAAGTAGGTAGAAGGATTGTTTCAACCTAGCTAACTCTGTTACTTTTTAATCAATGAAATGAAAACATTTCTAAAACCATAGACTTAGGGTTAAATTCATAGGCTACACCTAGGTCACATGGTCATTTAAAGATGCAGGTAAGTCTGGGGGAAATAGCTCCAGTGGAAGGGGGTAAAGAACTTTGTTCAGAGAGTTGGGAATGACTTTGGAAGAAGCAAACAGCAATGTCAGCCTCACATGGCAACATGAGCTGATGGAAAACAAGGCAACTTTAACGCTAGGTTGGGATAACTTTTTTTGCTACTTATCCTTTCTTTTTTTAGGTCTTAACTTCTTTATCTTAAAAATGGAAGTTTTACTATTATTCACCAAACATTACATACTTGAGAAATAGAAGATGCTAGTAAGAATACAGTGATGGTTGCAGCACCCAGGTGGCTCAGTCTGTTAAGCATCCAACTTCGACTCAGGTCATGATCTCACCCTTGTTGAGTTTGAGCCCCACGTCGGGCTCTGCACTGACAACTCAGAGCCTGGGACTTGCTTCAGATTCTGTCTCCCTCTCTCTCTGCTCTTCTCCCACTCGCACTTTGTGTGTCTCTCTCTCAAAAATAAATAAACATTAAAAAATTTAAGAAAAGAATACAGTAGTGTTGCATAAACTACTTGGGGATGCATCTGAAAACCGTTTGTTTCTAGGACTTTGAGCAAAGCATTTCAGCTCTCCTATGCATCAGTGTTTTCTGCGAATTATATGGGCCCAATTAGATGATCCCAAACGTCTTTTCTGCTTTCTCAAATTATTACCTATGATTTGTGGCAATAATCCATTGATTAAATAAATGTCTAGAAATGCTGGAGTTTAGAAAATCATTGAAATTAAGAATTAGAAGTGGTATAATAATTATAGAAAGCAATTAAACATTGCTATACCCTATGAGTAAGTATGCACTTATTAGGGTAAACCCCAGAGAAATGCTTGCATTTGTACATTAATAAATATGTACGAGAATGTTCACAGAGATGTCATTCGTAGAGCAAGAAATCAGAAACTACTCAAATTCCCAAAGTGTAGGGAATAAATCCATTGTAGTATATTCGCACAACAGACGATTTCATAGTAGTTAAAATGAATGAAGTTCAGCTGGTTGGAACACCATGGATGGCTTTATAAATATATTGAAAAGGAAAACATAGGTCCCAAAAGATTATATACAAATATTGATACTCTTTTTATAAAGTTAAGACAACTAAAACCAAGCAGCACATTTATTAAGGATATTTCAAAGAATATAACTATGTGTTTCAAATGTCAATAAAATTATTATTATAGGAATCAAGGTCATAACTACATTAGGCGGGCAGAGTTCAATAGACAAGTTGGAGGAGTTTCACACAGACAATGTCAATTACTGTTAGTGTTCTGATTATTATATTGAATAGTAGATTCATTATATATTATATATATTCACCATATATAATATATATACTCATTACATTCTGTATAGAATTTTAAATAAATAATTAGATAAGTAAATAAATACCTGCATAAAAAGTCCAGTGGATTAATGATAGAGCATATCAAGGACCGAGAATTATGATTAATCCTATTCTGCTTATATTTCAAACAAAGAAAAAATTTTCAAGTCCATATCACCTATGGAAGGTCTTTAAGAAAAAGACCTTATTGAGCGAATGCTCTTTATTCTTCATAAAACAAATGATGCAAAATGTCATTCACCAAAAAAAGAATTTCTTGACTATTTAGGATGTCTTATATTCAAGTACCTAGTCATTTAACTAGTGCTAATAAAACAAGGAGGGAAACTGGAAACATATAAGACCCTGTCCTAAACTCTAGTCCCTCTTGGGATAACCACACTCTATTCTTTTTGACCATCAGTCCCCATCCCTGTGCTCCTTCTCTGGGGTAAGTTCAAGACAGTGAAATGTGAGGGTCCATCCACAGCATCTTCCTGAGAAGAAAAGAGATTGTTGAGATGACCAAATATTTACTATTTCAAAGCATGTCCTCTACTAAGTACAATGAAAGATCATCACGATATGTTTTAAACCACTCATAAATCCAGAAGCTAAAGGGGAATACAGTATAAGAACACAGACAAAGAACAAGGTATTGAAATATACACATATGCCCAAACCAAAGCAAGTCATTTTTTGAATATCACACAAACACACACACACACACACACACACACACACACACACACACACACACACACACAGTGCCATTTGCGGTTATGGGTATTGGGGATACATATAAGTGAACAAGATAAGCAAAAATCCTTGCTTTGTGGAACTTACATTCTACTAGAGAAGACCAAAAATACTTCAGTAAACAAACAAATAAACCAGATAATTTAAGAGCAATAGTGAAATATAGGAAATAAAAGCATGTATTATAATAGAGATTGAGAAGAAAAACATGACTTTAATGCACACATGACTTCGGGCCTCTCACTTTTTTAGGCCTTCAGTCCCTGGAGACTTAGAGGTTGCATCAGTGCTTATTAGAACCAAATACAGCCCCTTATGCTTATAAAATTGATTTGTATCAACCAAATTCAAGTGTCATTAGGCATACACAGGTGAACCTACTGAAACCTACCAAGATATGTAGAGAGCATGTGCATCTTCACCAGTAAGCCACTCTGCAATCAGGCTTCTTTTTAACTCTTCCCCAACCTCTTCCTTGAAAACCTTCCAAATGATAGGAGACCCACCCCTTCCCTAATGGTCAGCAGCTCCTGTAGAAGAGTACATTTCTGGGGCACCTGAGTGGTTCAGTTGGTTGGGGATCTGACTTCAGCTCAGGTCATGATCTCACGGTTCATGAGTTCAAGCCCTGCATCAGGCTCTGTGCTGGCAGCTCAGAGCCTGGAGCCTGTTTTGGATTCTGTGTCTCCCTCTCTCTCTCTGCCCCTTCCTTGCTCATGTTCTGTCTCTTTCAAGGATAAATAAACATTTAAAAAAATTTTTTTAAAAAAGAAGAGTACATTTCTTTTAACAGGCTCCATGCTTCTGAAATATTTGAGGGTTATGTTCTAAGGGAATTTAAATATTTACCTAATTTACATTGGCACAGATATGGAAAATCATGTTTTATGTTCAAATATATATATATAGATAGATAGATGTTTGTATATATGTATATGTACATCCATCCCATCTTGGGATCCCATATTCAGATGAAGTTTCATACCTAACTAACATCTTGGGACAACCATTCATAGATGATTTTGAATTAATAACCATGCAGAAAACTTCTAGACTCTAACAAAGATATGACATCAGCTAAGACATCAATTGAGTCTTAGTGAGAAATTGACCACTTCCTGTATACACGTTTGTGATTGATTGTTTTAAATTTGTAAACCTATTCCAGAGTTGCTATCAGAAAATTGACCACCTCTGTACTCAAACATGACATCTACCTTTGATGTCCAACATAACTTGTCACCCCCAGAAGAAAAATTTGACTTTGGAACAAATTTCTTGAGCTTTCAGTTCAACACCTCTTGCTTACTAGGTAACAGGAGCAAGAGAATTTGTCAGAAAATCTATCATGTGACTATATAGCCATTGCATTGCTCTATTTCAAGACCAGAACAACAACCCACATAACCAGGAGCATTTGTATTATTTTAACATTTCATCAAATGCCTGACAGTCTTTGAAACACTCTTGTGAGCTCCTGGTTGTAAAGACTATTGAACTTCTTGTTTACCTGCCTCAGTTGTAAATGCTTCAAACATAAATAAGAAAACAGTAAAATTGAAGAGAAAAATCAAAACAACAAACAATATAGAGTTAAAACCATGCTCATATGCTAATAGACTCATGACCTGTCTCTCTGGCCATTTTTGAAGTCATATTTACAAATATGACCTACCTCATTTCTAAATCACTGTAGTTCAACCATATTCTTTCCAGAACCATGATGCCACATTTTTTCCCTTTTTCTAAAATGGTTCCCAGAGTAAGTTTTAGCTCCATACACATCCTCTAGAACAGACTCTCTCTCCTACTGAATAGGGAGTTGGAGACATTCTTAGGCTCTTATACAATCTAGACAGGGGAGAAGAGTATTATGAAGGGCTGGGGTTATTCTGTTAGGGGTGCTTCCAGGCTTTAATCCTTTTGTGGTGGGAGAAAAAGCTCTTATTTCAGAAGCATGTTGTCAACATTTTTAGCTGTCAGTCACACTTTATTCAAGGAACTCAGTTTTAGATATCGATGACTTTTTGTGCAAGGAATTCAAAACTCATCTTTCTCATTTACTATAATAAAAGTAAATATACACAAAGTGTTCCAACCAAACTAATTTCAGAGCTATGTAACTAACCTTCAAAATAAGGTTTTGCCAAACAAAGAGATGATCCATGTTATAGCCAAACAAAGGGCAAGTCAGACAAACAAAAGATGATCTATGTTATAAAATATTTGTAATAATCCACTAATATAAGTGATATGTGAAATGTGGATATATGAATTGTCTGGCTTTCCGGGTAACTAATAGGAAATGGTACAAACTTTGATAGTCAAAGGACTTCTTCCAGGGACATTCATCTGTAATTCATTCATCTCTAAAAAGCAAAAGGCTTTTTATTTTATATGGACAACTACCTACTCAGTATATATATCCTGAGAACAAAGCCAAAATGGACTGAATTGACTACATTTTCCTCCTTTCATCTGAGCGTTTGGTCTTTGGTCTCATACAAATATTTGAGTACAAGTCCTTCTCAGAGTTCTTTATTTTTAACTTTAATAAAGAAAAAATAATTTCTTCATTTCTAACCAAAGCTAACAAAATGTGGCTCTGAGCAATACATCACCAGGAAAGAAGAGGTTATACAACTTTGTGAGAATTCATTGAAACACAGAGCCATTTCGATTACCTGTAACTATGACTTTCTACTTGGATTGGCTTCTTTAATTTCCTTTGTTCAACTCACATTTCTCAAAATGTCTGACAAAATATCTTCAGCATCTCACCTCTTCTTTGTGGAGTATTGAGAATGTAATTTTGAGACTGAAGAACAATGAACAACTTAGTTGTGTTCATCTGTTTTCACATCATTGTGGCTCAGAAGCAGTATTTTCCTGTGGAGAGCCACCGTGGTGTTATTAATAAACAACTACTCTGCTGATAAATCAATATTTGGCTTCTAATAACTATGGGAGTGTCATTCTTATCTCTTGTTCCTGTAATGCCAAATGCTCATAATTTCAGTTTTGGACTAAAGAAAGCATAATTATGGTTATAGTAATGGAAGTAAAAGGATTTTTTAAGTCCATTCCTTTGCTACAATGGAGATACTGTTAAAAGGTTTTTTTCAAGTTTGGATATCTCAGTTTTCCTCAGAAAATTTATATATATCCTAGTGAAGCTCCCATGACTTGGGGGAGTTGAATACTGCCCTTTATGAAAAGTTATTATTGATTTCAAATTTTGGTATCATGGCTACAGCAGAAAGATTGGATTCACCCTTTCTTGCTAAGTTTCATCTTTGGGACCAATGGAATTCAGTTTCACTGCCAGTATCTTTTAGCACATAGTGCTGATCTCATGGAAGTCATCTTCCTCTGCTACATTTATTCCATATTTTCACCCGATCTCATCAGTTCTTTGTCTCCCGCACTCTCTTCCTTTCCCTTCCTGTAATAGGTCTTCAAGAATTTGCCTCTAATCTTATGGCTTAAATTTTTACATCTATAGATGATTCTCAAGTAAATATTTCCATCCTAACCCTTCCAAGATGTTCTATACCTTCATTTCAATAAGCTGCTGGACAACTTCACCTGATTTCCATCAAGCCGCTCGAAGCCAACAGATTCAAAATGGAATACATCTTTGCCCTGTAAATCAGGATCTCCTTCGGACTGCTCCCATCATCCCTATTACTAGGTATCAAGCCTGGCCTTCACCTTTTACCCTTCCTTCTCTCTTCCTTCCCACAACCAGCTGCCAGCTACCTGTGTGATCTGTCCCTTCCACTCTTTTTTGCCTTGCCAGAGCCCTATGTCAATTCCTCATCATCCAGGTTCTATGGTATGGGACTGGCATCCTAAGTGGTTTGGATACTACCTCCCAGCTCTGTGACCCACAATCCATCTCATATACTATTTCCAGATAACTTTCCTTACTGTGATCCTCATAAAGCTACTTTCAATTGTTAAAGAATTAGGTCTATAGACAACAGTTCAGAATCTACAACTTTATCAAGGGCTACAGGTCATTTCTCACTTCCTTTCTTTCTTCTTTATACTCTATGCTCTGATAAAACCAACAGCTGCTTGGCGACTGTTCCAGATGGGATTCCCTGGGAAGCTGACTCTGAGGTAGAGAGTAGGGACATGCTGTTCACCAGGGAGGGAAGAAAGTAGGATTGGGCAGAAGGAGATGAACTTCCTCGCAGGCCCAAAAGAGAAGGAGCTGTTAGAGCCGGTTGGCCCTGAGAGTTGTCCTGAGTCAGGGTGGAGGGCTGGGCCTTGATTACTCTCACTGATCCACCACTGGATGTGGGTCACTGCAACATGAGCGGTTTTCTTCAGTAGAGGTAAACCTCGAAAGGACGGACAGCTGATGCCATCTTCTGTCAGCATATGTACTCAAAGTGGATCTGAGTAGCACATCATGCACCCACCCAAGGATCCCAATCCACCCTCACGATCAATTCCCCCTGGTTACTTTTCTATAAGCTCTGTGGCAAAGGCTAGCTGTCTCTCAATGGTCCTCTCTAACCTGTTTCCTTAGTAATAATATGCCCCACCCACTACATTTCTAGTCTCTTTGCAACTAGGTGTGGCTGTGTGACTAAGTTCTAATCAGTGCCTGTGATAAAAAGTGATATATGCAACTACCAGATTAGTCACCAGAGGGACTGGTAGTTCCTCCATGTCTCCTTCTTACTTCCTGCTTCCTGGAAGGCAGATAGGGCAGTGGACACTGGAGCAGAGAATCTGTTCCATGGGATGG
>NC_043702.1:28150142-28325595 GCF_006229205.1 Suricata suricatta
TTAAACTGTAACATGGGGGTCAAGAAGGACAATAAAGCAATGAGGTTGGACCATGAACTCAGGAGCTTATACTGCGTGGGGTTTCATTCCAGTTCCACCACTGACTGGAGCCCCATCCTTGTACATACCCAGAAAGCAGTGAAAGGACCGGGAAAGACTTCCTGGAGGAGGCAACGTTTGAGGTGACACTTGGGGATGCACAGGAATTTGATTGGGGCTGTAGAAGAAAGGAGAAGTCTTCCCAGCAGAAAAACCAAGCTGAGCTAAGGCCGAGGGATTAGAAAGCACTTCTTTGCCCTACTGAGCTGCCGGTCTCATGCTTTCTCGGAGCCAGAAGAACACAGAACATGGTACACGTGACACACACGTGTGCACACACATGTACACAAGAGGGGGAATGAAACACAGGTCCTCAGAGACCCACTTGCTGCTTACCTTTGTGGGCTGCATCTGCAGTGGTAAGAGAAAACAAATGAAAGATTCACAAAAGAGTGATGGGGGGGGGTATATCCTATTGATTAGATTATGGTTGTTTTGATTTTCTTTGAATTTTTGTTTGTTTTCCAGTTTTTCTACAATAGACATGTAGATTTTCATAATTAATCAGAAAAAAATTTTAATTGTTCCTTCCTGTTGAATGTTTCCGCTTCTGCATTTCTCTGCTCAGAAATCTTTTCCCAATTTCCTTGGATCCAGAAAATTACATAGGAACTCTGGATTGACTGATTCACACCTATATCCAACTGATTTTGAGAGTCAAAGACAGAAAGAAAGGCTGTCTTAAGATTTCTACGGATCGAGTCAGGTACTTATGGTTGTCTGGTCACAGATACTCATAATCAACCCTGGACTCTCTAACAGATGGCTGACATGGCTTAGGCTCCAGGCAGCCCCTAAGCTGCCTGAGTGAGCATTGAGACAAGGTCTCAATGAGCACTGGGGAGTAAGCCCTGAGAAAAAGCCGATTTACCAATCTGGGATTAATTCATCGCTTACAAATGAGCAGATCTGACTAAGCTTAGCACACAAACCACCACCAAAAGGAAATACCTTCGGGCAGGCTGCTCTCAATGGCTCTGCCTGTCTCCACCCACACAAAACAGCCGGAAGTGAGCATTGCAAGTGGCAACGCATATGAACACCCTGCAAGACTCTTCAGTCGAAACCCGGCAACCCTGACTGGGAGCATAGTCATGTCTGCGTACTCACTGGACTATCAGACGATTTCAGGGGGCCACATGTGAAAACGTCTCACTAGTGTACGTAGAAGTTACATACCAGGGGCCAATAGGCTCAATCCTACACAAAGACAGGTTCTGACTGCATCACTGTACCCACACAGCGCTTTTAAAATATGAATTGGCTGCACCATTAAAAAAAATAGGAACAACTCTGGATTTCTGGCTCCTCTGGAAAAACAAATGGAAGGGAAAATGAAAGAACCAATTTTCCATGTGGTGACAGTTGGCTAGAGCTGAGTAGAGACAGGGTGAGTGCTCTCCAGCCTAGCTCAGTTTCCTCACCCCTCTGGTCTCCTATACTGCACTGTTCTGCTCTTTTTGATAAATTGCCACCCTTGCTTTATAGAGATTGCACTTACATGGGAAAGCTCCTCCACACAGTCCACCCGCCATCTCTGTGGGAATTACAATGGCCCCAGAAGGCTGCATCTGGTGCTGCAGACCAGAGGCATCTCTGACTTCATTTACAATCCAAGTTCTCTTCTTTGTGTCTTCACCATGGGACCTGAGCCTGAAGAAGCAAAGAGGTCTCCTGCAAGCTCATTTACCCCCTGAAGACTGGAAGCTATTTAAAGCTCCAAAGAGATCTGAAGAACCCTTGATATACTCCTGATCATTCAGGACAAAGATTTTTGTTTTGTTTTGCTTTGCTCTGCTTTGTTTTGCCTTGTTTTGGTAGGACCAATCAATTTACTCAGCTAATTTGGCTTTCAATGATCATCACAGTCGGATAAATGTTTTCCGAAGGGCGGACTCTGGGGTCACAAGTGCAGTCCCTGCACCGAGCCAGGACAAGTGTGGTCGCACGCAATCAGCTGGGGGAGGAGCATCGGCAGATCCCAGCAGGACAACTATTTTCAGGTAATGAGGGATCATGGCATTTGCTTTCTCTCCAGAAGTCACGTGTGTGGCCAAGAACTTGTTCCAGTGAAGGAGCCAAACCTGCTGACAGGTTTCAGAAAAGCTCAAGGAATGGGGACCTTCCCCCAGAGAGATAAACACCAACTTTAGTGGTTGGGGAGTGCCATTGGGCTTGGAAGTTAATTTTGACCCTTCATTAATTGAAGGACTTACTAATGATGCTTTAAAAGCATTTGTGGTTTTTATTCACCCCCACACTCCAGACTGAAATTAGCCAGGGATCTTTATGTGAAGAAAATATTAGAAGTTGACAAGAATATATCGTTGTCACTAGTAACTGATAGCCCCAAACAAGTAAGACTGAGCCAAGATGAGCACATCAGTGGGAAAACATTTTAAAAATACAAGGTCTGGGGCGCCTGGAGGGCTCAGTTGGTTGAGCATCTGACTTCAGCTCAGGTCACGATCTCATGGCTCATGAGTTCAAGCTCCGTATCAGGTTCTCTGCTGTCACCACGAAGCCCACTTTGTATCCTCTGTCCCTCTCTCTGCCCCTACCCTGCTCATGCTTTCTCTCTCAAAAATGAATAAAACATTTTGAAAAAATACAAGGTTCTGATGGAGAATCTTATAATCATCTCCCTGCAAGCTAACAGAATTCAGATATCTGAGAGTTAGACTCAACATTACAAGTTGTTCTTCCTCAAGATATTTATGAGCGAACTCCCATCAACCAAAATGAGCCCTGATTAACATAACAATAAGTGATCATAGCATTAGGTCCAATGACACAGCTTTTTTTCTCAAATGCCACCTCTTCTGTGAAGCCATTTTTAATCTCAAGGGCAGAGACAGAGTCTCCCTCCTCTCTTCTTCTGAAGTGCCTAATACGTAAGATGGTTAGGGCACTTATCACGTTGTATTTACATGTTGCATCTTACTTCCAAGTTTGTGAGCTCATCATTGTTTTCTTGAGACCTGGCACAATACTGTAGGATCTTTACAGATCAAGTGTTTGTGAAAGGTAGGAAGGAAAGAAGGAGGGAGGGAGGGGGGGAAGACTGGAAGGAAACAGGGACACTTAGCATTTCCTTAAGCAAAGGTCTGAGCAGCCTTTCCTCTTGGTCTTGGCATGTTGCTTCCTGTGCCTTGAGAGTATTTCCCACTTTATTAGGCTTGTGAACTCCTGTCATCTCTCAAAATAGTTCAAAACTCACATCTTTCAGGAAGGCTTCCTGCATCCCTCTCCCACCTGCCTCACATCGTTCTCCTTTCCCCTGTTTATGATTTTGTTTGCAACATTTATCATGTCTCTCTCTGCTGAATTGTGAGCAAGTTTAGACTGAGGCTTTCCTTTTGTTCCTTCAATTTCTACAAGAAGTTCCTGCCACAGAATCTTAATTTGTTGAATGAATAAATTAATAAATAGAAGGCCCTAACTTTTGCACATTAACCTGAAGGGTGCCTGTCTTAAATTTCGAAAGTTACTTAAGAATTCCATTGTGAGCAAATGGATTATCTACTTAATTATCCACATTGAAATTTTAACCCTAGGGCTGCTGTTCTGTGTCTATGTAGTTTCTGGTTTCAGGCCAACTTTCTTAGTTACCAAGAGAGCATGGGGTAGAACTCATTTCAATGTCAACTTCAAAAACAGAATGACTTAAAGGAAAATGTATCCAAAAGCCAAATAATTCTTTTAAAGTCAAACTTAAATGATACTCTCACACACTTTCTTGTTTAAACTATAGTATTTGTGTTATTTTTCTTAAGTTTATTCATTTTGAGAGTGAAAAGGAGAGCATGAGCAGGGAAGGGGCAGAAAGAGAGGGAGAGAGAGAGAATCCCAAGCAGGCTCTGCATTGTGAGTGCAGAGCCGGAGATGGGGCTCAAACTCACGAACTGTGAGATCATGACCTGAGCCAACAACAGTTGTCAGACGCCTAACCAACCAAGCCACGCTGGTGCCCCTATTCATGTTATTTTAAAGTGCTCCTATATTTAGCTCCTACATTTATTTTATTGCATAAAATGACATAGAAACAAATGAATTATGGTGAATGGATATAAAATTTCCATGGGATTGTTTAGCTTGCGTAGAAGAGACTCTTTGAGGGAATCCTAAGTAAGGTGACCAAGAGGATAAGCTGTCGATAGCCAGAAAACTAAACCAGGCTGAGGTTGTGCAAGGGAGGCAGAAGTTTAAGTCATTATTAAGCTTGGACTTTATCTGCCAGGAGAAGAAGGGCCCCTGCAAACGTTCATCAGAGGAACAATTTGTGCAGATCAGCCTCTTTCCGCGGCCCGGTGGTAGATGCATGCAAGATACCTGTGGCCAACCCGAGACACGGCAGTGAGGATGGAAAAGACATACTGAAAGATATTCATAAGGAAGGAGTATCATTTGGTGATCAGTGATGTGTGAGGAAATACTTCCTTTGAACGTTTTTGATAAAATGATTTATGGAACCAAATACTTCTATTTTCCTTATTGTAAATTTGGTATCGTGTCAAAAGTATTACTAGCCATCCCCTTTTAGACTCAAAGAGAGACACTAAAGAAAAAAAATGATAACGGTAGGATCCGAAGGTGGGTTTTTTGCCCTTGATTTATAAGAGGCAGAGCATTTCCAATCAAACCAAAGAAATTGAATTCTAATCAGGAATATATTTATCATTAATCAGAGATTTTATTTTGCTCCATTGACTGCTTAAATTTTCAGTGAGCCTTTGCCTGAGAACCCCGTGCTAAAACTCTTGATATCAGGCACATGACCATTTAATCAATAGTACAAGATAACACAAAGGGGCTTAAGAAAAAGAAAGTATAAAGCTACAACGTTCTATGTTAACAAAAACTTTAATACACACTTGTCTAAAAGATGCATACAATGACTACTGAATCTCCATTCACAGGCAGCCGACAAGATTATGAATGAATTTATTAAGTTCCAACAAAACTTCAGGTTGTACACTTAAAAAAATTACAAACCATTTAAAAATGAAAATTAAAAGTGGAAGCCACAATGACTATAAAATCTGATGGGATGACTTTAAAGAAAGGTTCAAGTATTGTTTGTAAATTTCTTCGGACACTATCGTCTTCAAAAAGTTTGTGCATTTCCCATCCTTGCATAGTAAAAACAAAAACCCAAACAAAAAACACGCATACTACTTGGTAAAACTCCACAGCTCTACGTGAGATTCATGTTTCAAAACATGCACCTATGTGTACGGCTCATGTATCTAACAGGAGTTGCACTAATTCAGTGGGCTCATGCAGTATCCCAGTGAGCAATGAAGTTAGCGCACACCTCCTCATCCAGGTGTCGTTAATGCAGCAACGAATAGCAGGTGGAATGGGAACTTGCCATCACTTAACACTAACTCTTGTTGGGTAACATTAAGACGGTGATAACGCTTGTGCTTTGAGCTCAAATTAATGAAAAGGACTGCTCTCACCCCAAAAATCAGCAAATGAATGATATGTGCAAGAGAAAAAACAGCAAAGAGTCTGAAATGACATAACCTAATACCACCAAAAATAATTATAATCCATTGTTTACGATTGGTATGGTTGCATTGTCTTTCATATTGATACACACATAGCTTAAAGCTTGTGTATTTTACATATACACACAAATAATTTAATATTGGAATATAGGTTTGGTTACCTATGAAACTGCCAGTGTAACAAAAAGTTACACTGACATTTGCCGTTATGTACATAGTATTTGGGGACCACTGTGGTCTGATTTAAAACATAACATCGCACACTTACAATGTTGTTTGTGAATAACAAACATATTCAATAATATGAGATTCAACCTGTCTTGTAACCACCATGGTTTTGTTTCCACTAAGTCACCACGGGGCCTCTGGAAGAGCAGTGAAATGTGTATGGTGTACTTGGTAGCAGCTTGGAATCCGCTAGTGAGCAGGTCCAGCCACAGAGAGACACAAACAATGCAGCGACAGGAAGAGATGCCAAGTAATCTGAGTTTCCTCTGGGCTGAAAGAGCCATCGCCACTAGGTGGAGGGATACAACCTGTTTTATGAAGCCAAGAATAAGGCTGATAAACCTTGTAATAGCCCTGTTATTACAATATAAACAGATAGCTAGTTCTAGAGAAAGACCACAGACCTGGGTAGCACCTAGTACTCAGAAAGCAATAACAGGATTAAGACGTTAGGTAGTGATCTACTGTAGCATACAGAAATTAAGGTTTCTGCTCTTGTGATACTTGCACTTAAATGTATCTGGGGAAAAAAAAACCCCACTGTTTCAAGCAGTACATTTTTATGACAAAAGCCTCTCCAAAATCAAAACAAAAGTTGTGTACTGACTCTTGCTGAGAAGGGACTTAAAGCTAAATCTAGCAACTCAATGGGTTGTCATGAAGCGACTGGTCCAATTGCAGGTCCTGTTCCTGAAAGGGGGACGTTAGGGAAGAGTATGCTCTATCGGGGCCGTCAGGAAAGCTCGTCTCTAAATGAATGCTGATGGAAGGAATCCCGTACAAGTGTTTACATTCAAAACAAAGTCAGGACCAAATTTCTTTATTAATGTATATACTTAACACTTGAACGGAAGCTGTGTTGATCATAAATAGAAGAAAAAGTCAGTGCAAAGGAATTAAACTTGAAAGGACTTGGGAACACAGATTACATCTGCACATCTCTGTGAAGGCAAAAGAAGACCATGAGCTTGTGAATAGTAGTATCCCGTCATAATCTAGAACATTCCACAGACCAGGAACACACCAGGGGCCCAACAAGATTTGTTGCAAACACAACACACAGACTTAAGTCCTATGATAGCAATGCTCACAAGAAGTTAATTGCTGCTTCGGTCTCCGTTCCCAGTTTCACAGTGGGGTTCTACCATATATATTTCAAGGCAGGAAGATGAAGCATGAAGGAGATACTGACAAAAATAGATATGAGTAAAGTGGAAAGCTTAATTTCCCCCCCAAGTTTTCAACATTTAAAAATTGTTTTTTAATTTAAGGCTTTAAGTTTATCCTTCTTTCACATTAAAGACAGGGAAAGAAAACTGTCACAACCAAAAACAAAAAATCATGAGCTTGGCACTTCTGTGATTAATTTGAGAGGGTGTCTATTTCTTACATTATGTACATACGTTTATAATGACATCAAAAAATTTTAGACTTGTCAGTACATATACCTGCATTTACATAATTTTTGTATTTTTAATAAGGGTTATTTAGTTGTTTGTGTCCTTCTGCCCTTTTGCTTATTTTTGGTTTCAAGCATTTCATTTTTAAACTGTAATCTATTTTGTGCCCAAACTCCCTGTGTCTGTGGCTATGTCTCTCTGTTAAGCAAGCCCCCAAATCATTGAACAACGTGTTGTGACTGTTGTGACGAGAGAAGAGAGAGAGAAAACAGAGAAAGGAATCCAAAAGATGGGGAGCAAACAATAAACTCAAATCTACAGAGAACCTTTACAAGAAAAATATTTCAGTAAAGACAAGTGAAAATGATGTGTCAAAATCTCTTATTTCCATATTTACATTTATAAAAGAACTATACAATAGCATCATTGTTCGAGTCCCAGCTCCCATTTCCAAAGGATGGTTGGTCCAGGAGAACAGACAATGGGGAAGTGAATCAACAAGATCCGGGTCCTGGCGGCCTGGTCTAGGCTAGGGGGGGAGGGCCAGGCAGCCTCCTTGTGTTTGCCTTTCATCTTCACCTTAGGAATTCAGTTGCAGGTTTGGCTGCGGATTGGTTTGCTAGCTGCTTGTTGTATATATGCCATGCAGATTTGACCCTTTCGGAAATTAGATCTTCATGCCACTGGAGTGTGTCATTGGTAGGAATGGAAAAAAAAAATCATGCCAAATCATTTAGAAGATATTAAGTGCCAACAGGCTGAGGAAAGAAAAAAATCATTTGCTATTTTTTAATGGTTCTTTTATTGCACTTAATTTCGTGTTATTGTTCCTTCTTCCTTTAGTTAGAAAAAAAAGATTCTGTGAAATAGTTCTTTTTTTATAACATTGTCTTTTATCCCCTTGTACTGACAGGTGGTGAGAGGGGTTCTTGGACATTATTTCCTAAAAGGACAGTTTCCTTTTACCCCATCCCTGTCCCCCAGATTCGGTTCTGTGGTCATTGCCACCAGTGTTCTTGTTTACAGACTTAACAGTTCCGGCCAGGGTGCTGCGAGTTTGTCACGCCCAGAACCCGACAGCGCGAGGCACCGTTCACCCGGTGCCGCCGAGTCAGATGGGGCCTTGCTGAGTGGGATCGAACCTCCTCTTCTTGACATTTCTTCCAGAGACGCAGGCAGAGAGAGAAAAATCCACAATATTAATCAGATCATGGCGAGAGGAGGGTGATGATAATGACAACCACGCTAGTTCCAGAGCAAAGTAATCAACTCACACGGAGGCAGATTTCCCAAAATAACTTGAAACACAGAACAGCTCACACTTTTGAATGTCTTTACAACATCTCCACTAGAGTAGATCCATTTGTAAAGACTAAAAGAAGCTTCAAGTTGTTCATTTTAAATCACTGGAAGCCTCCGCAGCCCAATTTGTCTCTTATTTCAGAAGTAAGTGATGTGACTAATTTTAACTAGATGAACATTACAGGGAGGGCTCTTCCTACACTGCAGGGGGCTCTTAGGGGAACTGTGCACAACTCCAAAGAGCTTCTAGCTGCTTCCTTCCAGGCCGTGAGAGTTCTGTATCAGAGGATCGGCCTCTGCCAAGATGGCAAGGAGCCTCGTTCTCTATCCTGCTGCCTTGGGTGTGTGAGCTCTTACCCCACCGTGGAACAAGCATTTTTCGTATCTACAAAGTTGAAAACCAGAGTGCACAGCAAGGCAGTACACTCAAAGGAGAATGGACACAGGCTCGGGTTAGTTAAGCAAATGCAGCAGTTAAGCTCAGTGGAAATAAGCAAGTTAAAATGCCTTGCTCTCAGTGTCCAGTCTCCTAAAAAGTGGTTCCTACTGTTTAAAACGAGAAGAGAAAAGAACCAGCAAGACACTACAAGGCAACACCAAAAGTCGGTTGCAACCTCCCCATGATCTGGCTTCATGTGGGGCATCAAGCAAGGGGGCTCATGCATTTAGTGTGCGCACTGGGCGGGTGCAATGCTGTTGCCACCGCGGCGTCATGCAAAACCGGAGAGCGAGGGGTCCCCGAGCCCCTCTCAGCCCTGCCCATTCAGGGCAGGCGGAACACCCTTCCAGCCCTATGTGCCAAAAAATGAGAGTGTGTTCCTCCTCCCCCACACGTAATTCAGAATGAAAACAGTACCGAAGCTCAAAATATGTATAAAGGCATCCTGCAAAGTTCTCATTTCTCCCAGATGGTCACTTCGATGCTTCTCTTTTGAAATAACAAGAATGTAAAAAATCTTTAAAGAAAATCTCCCTTTTCTTTTAAAAGTTTTCATTACAATGTCTTCATTAATGGCCTAAGCTTGTGGTTTGTTGCAGGTACCCCACTGCTGCAAATACTATTTGCAACAAGCTACTTCCTTTCTTCCCCATTCCCCACCACCTCCAAGAACCTTCTTTTGAGTCAGTATTTTCGAAAGCAGGCATGGCTGCTGCTTTGAGATCAAAAAGGATGCCCCCCCCCTTAACCCATCTGTCACTGAGTTCGTTTGCTGCAGAGCACAGGACCTGTGCCTATTACCTATGCACAGCCCTTAAAAGTAGATGTATAAAGAACAACTCTACCCATGAGTCAGGTGGGCAAAAACAAAGACCACTTGACTTTGCCAAATGACTCTGATGGACCAGGGGCTCCTACCAATTTAGCTGTGCGTTGTTGAAATTGAAGAGAAACATGAAGTTAACGTCCCCTCAATTAAAATGAACGTTGAGGAAAGATCAAGAGAGCTAGTTCTGGGCGTATAAGTGACTACACTGCTCACACCTAAATTCCTTATTCAAATTCAGGGACTGGCAGAAAAATAGCCATGTCCAAGGTCATAACTGCAATCCAGTTCATTTTTAAATGGAGATATGAAATTCCATTTTAGCCTGGCATACAGCCAACCCCCAGTACCCAAAAGATTGTGCTCCTCTTAAAAGTCAGTTTTTGAAATTTAGATTACATTATTTTAAAGAAAATATATTCTAGAGGATGACTGGTTTCCCAGGTCAGACCAAGAGGCCACGCCATCCTGTAGAACCATTATTTCTATGGGAAGACAGACTCTGAACACCAACAAGGCACTGTATTTCCTCCACAGACGCCCCAGCAGGAGGAAGGCAGGGCCCCGTGATGAGGGCCGAGAACCCTCCTGTGACAGGCTGACTGTGAGGCTCCTCATGTACACACTGCAAACCTACTATAGTGAGGCATGAGAACTCACCCTACATTGACAACTGCCTGTCCTAAATTTTCTGTGAAAAAAGTCTTTTTGCTCAATTGTAATATGAAAGCACAACTATCATGGGGAGATGTTTGCAGTCTTCCTTCCACAGCTGTTTCATCTGAATTCCTTCTGCTCACTAGGACCGGGAAGGCAACAAATGTTCTCATCATAACCCGCACGGTATTTCTGGATCATTATAAAATGAACCCCGCATCCATAAACCTTGCATCGACCCAGCTTTCACCAATCTTTCTGACATCTGAAAAAACTGCACTTTTGTCCACAATATACATCATACGCATATATATCTATACAAAATTAAGACAATGCTCTTCAGGTAACAACACTCATCTCAGGTTTGTAAAGGCTTTAGTTCTTTCAAGGATATATATTTACCCCCTGCTGTCTCCTTCTTCTCTTTCCACGATGAGTCATCACCACTCACCTAGAACCTTCCCTCAACCCTTCCAAGGCCACCTTTGGCCGAGGTCACTTCCCAGGGAGCTGAGGCAGGGAGCTAACCTGGTTCTTCCTGGCCAGACTGCTAGGTCTGAGTGAGAAAGTGCCTAACCCAGGAATTGTAGGAATTAAGGGAATTAGGTTCCTTATTTCCCACTGGGATATGGTCGTGGAATTCAGATAAGCAGCAGTCTGGTTATCCCCATGGAAAGACGAGCTAAAATTGATTCCATTTCCTAGTTCTATAAAAATCAAAAACAGAACAAAATAAAGATGCATTTACCCTTTTGAGAAAATATAATTGGCAACATTAAATTCCTTTCAACTTTCATCCAACTTGACATTCAAACAATTCAACTCTCCTTGTGGTAAACCCAGATATGACCCTTTACATATCAGTTATGTGATCACCGTTTCTTTAATCTTTTAATATGTCCTATGAAACGGAACATATGCCAAATAAAATTGCTTAAGATCAGTCAAAATCAGGCTCAGTAAGAATTCGTAGCCCAAGTAACTATTCATAGAGAGGAAATCGCAATTGATTATCATACAGACTTATTAAAGTAACACTTTTAAGGTCAAGAGCAGCTCTGCCAGGCCAGTATGACCACTACTGCTGCTGAATCATATCGAGGGAGCAAGCAGTGGGGAGGAGGATGTGGCGACAGGGATCCACAGTCTGAGATGTGGTAACGAGGTTGCAAGAGCTCAATACTGATCCTCAAGTCAGGCCAACAAACGATGTCACTGTGACCTTCAAGTTGCTTTCCTGTGATTACCTAGAATTTCTCTTTCTGACCACGGCCCGTAGTGTTCACATACTTCATATGCAATGTGGATGACTATATTGCTCACCCTAAATTTCTGTATTCAAATTTAGGAAATGTCCGATAAAAATCCATGTCCAAGGGAGTAATAGCAATTCTGTTCATTTTTAAATGGAAACATGAAATCCTCTTTTCATATATTTGTTAGCTTTTCTAAGATTGAGAGAAAATGCTACTAAAATGATCCTTCATTGACTTGGTTTTTCTAATGGCTAGTAAAAGCAACAGCCCTAATAATCAAATCCAGCAGCATTACTATTCTAAACTGGACAGAGGCTGCGCGTCTTCATTAGTCAAGTAGGACCAAGGTTAGCAGTCCATAGCTTTATTCTGCCGCACAGTCCATAGCTTTATTCTGCGTGTGTAAGTGACGGGGAGAAGAAAAGGAACGTGGGGGTGAGAGGGACGTAAATAAATGCAGATATGGGAGTAAAGTGGGACAAATTGGTGTGCCAAGAACCTACCTGCGTCTTTCACGGGATTTCTCAGAGAAAATTTCTAACACCCCAGAGATGGGGAATCCATAAGCTAAATTACCCTTGGTATGCTCATACTTCTGGAGGATGGGGACTAACTGAAGTTGCTAAGGTGGACCTACCACGATACCTCATCCATCAGAATATGTTAAATAGAATACCCTACCAAATAAGGCATTTTTTTTTCTCCTCAGGAGTTCTACAGCTTTGCTTATGGAAGTGTTTGCATTAAGCAAAGCTTGCAGACTCTATCATTCTGCTAAAAAGATGTCATGTAAGCTTACATTATTTTTTATCACAGTTATCTTAACAAAACTTCATTATCATGTATTCACACAAAGGTGCACACATTCACACATGCATGCACACTCACATATACCCATGCTTTTTGCCACCTATTTCAGAGGAAATATGGTTTAAGACAAAAGCTATAAAGAATGGCAGACAACGTCAGGGGTCAGAGCAGGGCTATTATCTCCGTGTATTTGAACAGGTCATGTGCGGTGTGACACTGAAATGACTCACAGTGTTATGCCTCAAGAAATGTGACTTTGGGAAAAAAGCAACACTTTCCCCGAGCAGTTAACCTGTTTTCCTTTAATCTAAAAGCCCGTGTACCCTCAATTCTCAGGCTCCTGTGTTACTTGCTTTGCTTTTCTCTTCTAGTAAAATGTAACTCAGAAAGGATTTCCAATAAAAGTATTCAGAGCAACCTCCTTTACAATGTTCAACTTCTGATTCTCAATGACCCTCTTTTATATTTACACTGAACTCAATAAGAAACTCAAATAACTCAGTTCATTTAACAAATAACTTCCAGACTAATAATCTCCAAAACTCCCCACATGGTGGGAAAACCTAAACTATTATCATTTGGCGCCCAAAGCCTTCTCTTGCAAAGTAGTTCTTTAATATTCAATATAAACCACATGGCTACTCTTAAAATCTAAAGCAAATTCAGATCCTCATGTAGCGACCGATAGACATTATGAAGAACAGTGGTATCTCCAAGTTTAAACTACTAACATTCAAGAATTATTCTGTCTTCAGTTTTTCCTTAGTTTTAGGGCGTAAAGATTCTTCACATTATTGTGTGTGTGCCTTCCTACGACGTCTTCCCTTAAAGTAATTCTTACGGTCACAGGGCACGGGAAGGGGCTTTGGCTTAGCGCAGCAGTGCGCATGTCTGCATAGAAGTCCCTTCTCGGCCGTCAGGAGAGGCTGCTTCTCACCTCACTAAGTGTCCATCTTTCTGCCCTTTTCTCTGTTCCTCCGATGAGGAGACACCTCTCTCAGATATAAATCATCTGTACAGGGCCTAATCCACTTATATACACAGTGATAAAGGCTTTTTCCATTTTTCCCCAAAGAAACATGCAATTCAAGCTGTGCGCTAGGCCAGGCCACTGTTTTGAGGTCCTGCTACAGAATAGCGCTCTTGTCTCCAAAGGGTGAGATAGTAAATTTGGCGTTGCACGTGGCTGGACGTCAGAGACGCAGAGGGCGGTTTTCGAGTCCTTTGAAACTGAGGCTTCCTGATGCCAAGAAGGCAGAAGCTTGGGCGCGAGCTAAATTTATTTTTCTTAAAGCATATTTATGAGAAATTTCTAGGAAGTATTTTAAAATACTAACAGATCATGGAACTACTGTAATGTGCAATGACTCTTTTTACAGTTATATGGCTCGAAGAAAACTTTTTGCTTGAATTAGGCCAGCCTAAAGAAAATAAAACAAACAAATATATATACATATAGGTAACATAAGAGGGTCTCTATATTAGGGACCATGAGTGACTCATTATCTGGGCAATGTCTTGTTAATACCACAATGAGAAATTCAAATTGAGTTGTCCACTTGGTGTGTGTGTTTTTGAAAACACGATGATGTGAAAACTACCATTTCATCCAACCAGTTCAAGTTTACAAATATCTCTGCAGAAAAAAGTACCATTTGATAACAACTTTCCAAGTTCAAGCCACGTGAAAACTCGTAGGCTTACTCATTAAGTCTCAACATGATAACAAAATTATCAGAAAATGTTGAATTTATTTAGATCATCATGTAGTTTGTTTTTCTTTCATAACTCGTTTCTAATAACATTTTACCTGGTTTCAAAATTTTGAATTCGGGATTCAAAATGCAAAATAGAATCAAGTTTATAATTAATGCAATTATCCAGATAATTCAAGTAAAAAACTTCCTCTGTTGAGTAACCAGGTGGAGGCAAAGTGGATTTTGAATTTAGGTAATGGTCCTATTTCCCACTTAAATTTGTTTCTGTAGATCTGGCTGGGACTTAATTTATCACAGGGGATATTTGGCACAGGGAGTCTTATCTACAAATCATAATAATCAAGCCACCACAGCCCAAAGAAAAGATATAAAAAGGAATTATCCAATGATCTGAACTATGGAAACATCCAAACTTGAAATTTGGTTTACAAATTTTGATCATAATTATGGTTTATTTGTGAACATCCACTGTGTGTATTTAAACAAACTTAGTTCAGTGATCAATGCACAATCCAAACTAAAAATCACTATGGAAACATACCAGTTAATTTGCAGTTAGTTAATTAGAAAATATTTACATATCACAGAGCCACAGATTTCAAATTCCAATGTGAAACCAATTCAGATGGTTAGGGAATTAATAAATTTTTTAAAATCTAATTTTTAAAAAAATTAAAGCTTTTCACAAAGCTACATATAAGGTGTTATGTGTGAAAAGTATTGAACAAACAGTCACTAGGTTGTGAAAAATTCAAAATGCCCATGGAATATAAGCCAGTTTTAAACAGACACAACGGACTTGTATCCTCTTATTTCCAGCTGCAAAGTGTCCTGATTATTGTGTATAAAAAACAAAATCTCAGAATGCTTTCTCCTAAGCACTAGAATGTCTTCTACTGAAGAACCTCTTCTTTGTTCTCCTTAAACTTGTGCCAGTGAATTCCTTCTACATTTCAAGTTTTCCCACTAGTCTGAAGAAGACATTTGAGGTTTCCACGTTTCTTCTTTTCTAGTCCGTTTCTGAATAAAAAATATTTATTTTTAGCAGTTGACTGCTAAAACTTTAGATCTTGTAGCAGGAACTCAAAACCTGGTTATGTAAGCAGAAAAGAGAAGTGCCAGAGCCACCGAGAGAAGACATGCGGCGTTGCTTACTTAAATCCCCATCCTGTGCCCCCAAGGACAATAGCTGCTACCAGGATGGCACCAGCGATGGAGCCTATTATGAGATTGGTGGCACTAGGACCTGTGACAAAGGATCATGGGAAGAAAGTCATATGAGCCATCTACTGTCGTTACCACAAGGGAAAGGCAGTCACGCGGTTTCAGGAGGTAAACACCCTGCATAAAAAATTGCTCAACACTGAAATCGCCGTGGTTTACTCAGCTTAATCGTGCTTCCGATGCTACGGGGAGCTCCTGCTTGGATATGAATGCCTCTCACTCTAAAGCTTCTGCACCCCTCACAATTCAGATCCATTAAATTCACCTTCTGCAGAATTTGAAGCAAATGTACCCCAACTGCCAGCATCACCTGTCTCTCTTCTCCTCCTCTTTCCCAGTATCATGAATTCAAACAAGCAAAAGAGCACATAAAGAATACGGATGCATTAGAATCAGCTCAATCTGACTGGCAAAGGATGGCAGGAAAAGAAGGAAAAATATTCTAATATAGTGAGTGCTCTTTCAAGCGGCACCCAAAGTTGTCTGAATGCTACATTGTTTTAACTCCCACGTGGAAGTAATTAACATTTCAGTCACAAGGAGCGGGGGGCACCTGGGTGGCTCAGTCAGTCAAGTGTCTGACCTTGGTTCAGGTCATGACCTTGCAGTTCGAAGTTCATGAGTTCCAGCCCCACGTGGGGCTCTGTGCTGACAGCTCAGAGCCTGGAGCCTGCAGCCTGCTTCGGATTCTGGGTCTCCCTTTCTGTTGGCCCCTCCCCCACTTGCATTCTGTCTGTCTCTGTGTCTGTCTCTCTCTCAAAAATAAATAAACATTAAAAAAAAAAAGAAGTCAGAAGGAGGTTACTAATAAAGATGTGGCTTGGAGGCTAGAGGCATTTCTTCATTGAAAGGATCCAGACGGTGTTTAAACAACTACTTGCAGTTCCAAAGGCAAGATGGGGAGGAAGCATAAAACTCATTTGGGTAATTCTGTAGAAATGGAGGAAAGATTCTGCAGGCTCAACTGAGACTATCTTTCAAGTTCCCATTTGAAATTTGAGGCTTGGAGTATAGTTTAAAAAGAGAGCAGAAAGGACAGCAAGGAAGAAAATATGGAGTTTCCGTCAATTGTCTGAGTAAGAAAGCCTTGCTACTTGTGACAGCACATCCTCTCCACTTGCCGGGGAAAACGCCTTAGCTCGTGATTTTTAATGTAAGCAACATTAACTTTAGTACAGGAATTATTTTACACATCACATCCTTCAGGATGCTAATAGGTACAGCGCCCCTAACAGCAAAATACTTCCAATCATAACTCAATATCCCGTTCCAGAAGTCATCAGGCCAATTTTGCTATTTCCCCTGAAATCCTTGACTTTGTGCATATGTTTACTTCTTCGTAAAAAATTCTCTTTATTGCTCACATCAGTGCCCTCAACTGTGTACACAAATGGATGCCACTTTTAGCAGCGCTAAAATTGTGCACTGTATGTTTTTACTCAGAGACCACCCAGGGCTCGTGAGGGTGAGTGGGAAGGTGGGAGACAGCTGCGGTGGGGGTCTCAGGGACGTGGTCTCTTTAGGCTCAAGGGCTTGTGCCCCATTTTGGGGACTAACCACTGCAATTCTACAGAACACAAATCTCAGTGGCCTTCAGAAATGCACAAAGAAGAATAAAGAATAAAAGGAGAGAAATCAAAGCCGGTTAGTTACTCTACATTGAGCACTTACTCTGTGCCTGGTGTGGTTCTAACCACATGACAAGCATCTCATTGGATCCTTACAAAAACCATACGAGGTAACATATGACTATCCCTGTTTAGTAGATGAAGAAACAGTGGCTTCTAGGATGTAGTGACAGAGGCAAGATTTGAACACAGATTTGTCTGACTCTAAAGCTTATGCTAGAACTCACGGGTCAGCAAACTATAGCAGCTCACTGGCCAAATCTGGCTCCACTTCCTGCTTTGCAAAGGAATGTTACTGGAATACAGCCACACTAACTCATTTTCACGTTGTTTACAGTTTCTTTCATGCTACGACAGCAGAGTTACAAGGTTGTGACAAACATCCGTGGCCAGCCAAGTCAAAACTATTTACCTTCTGGCCCTTTACAGAAAGTTTGCTAACCCCTGCCCTAATGAAACAGTCCACTTATATGTATTTCCTCCCCACATTTTAACAGGGGGAAACGTTTTGAAATAAACATTTAGAAAATATTTATATTTCCATGTTTATTGTGCTTTAGACATGATTTGTACTTTACTAGCTCAGAAGACATGTTGGGATTAGAATTGATACATAATTTATGACAGATGAGTCCTGATTTACAATTACAAAGTAACGAGTAGAAATAACCTCCCCCCCCAGAAAACCCCAAACAAAAAAATTCCAAACCCTCTATTCATGGAATCCTTAGTGACTAAATGAACATTACACTATTAGCTGAGCCAGGAGGTGTTAAAACAATTTATACTGCATTATTGTGGATTTTTAAAAAAACTGTATTTTAGCGATTATGATAAAATTTAGAATTTGAAGGAAAGCAATCAGTAAACTAATAAACAAAAATAGTGCATAAGCCAAGAATAATAAATAACAAATCTATTTTTAGGAAAAAAATACACTTATACAGACTTACCTGTCACAACCAGAAATAGCCACAAGCCAACAAGACTGGAAGGGACGATGAAAACAGACACCAGTCACGAGGACTGCGCTTTACAACAAATGCCTTGGGGGGTTGCCGATCTAAGGCTCAAAGCGAAACTTTTAAAACTTCATCCCTTAGTTGGTACTTTGCAACACATCACAATTGTGATCAATAAATAATCTGAAGAGCACAACTGGGATGATTTTTTCAAACACTACCTTTCTTCAAGGAGGGATTTCACACAATGTGTATGTAGAGGTTCCCCGGGAAAAGGAATGTTACTTTTATACATAATTCAGTCAGCAGATCTAAGTTGAAATTTTACAAGACAAAGTTTTTGTTTTCTCTAAATGTTACCTCTGCCTTAATACTTTATTTTCTAACAGGTAAAAAGAAACAAAGTATCCTTTCCAGTATTTCTAGCTGCCCTGGGTTAATTCATTTCACAGTCTGTAGGGATGGGAAGTGAGTTAGCAGGTGCAAACCTGGTCCACGTCCTTCAAATCAGGAGAGAGAAGGTTCAGGTAATCTTCAACTATGGGCCTGCTTCCCCTGCATTATTTCAGTGCCTGGGTCTCCCAGTCCTGGTTGGAAGAGCATCCGTGGGCTGAAATCACTGGGACTAACAAGGAATGTGTGTAATAAGATCAACATGCCATGGTTTGGACCAGTCGACTAGAGGCTATCTGGTGATTCCTTAAGATACCAGTAGTTCATCCCTGCGCCCCTGCGAAGTGTTACCACCGGCCCCGTGAACACAAAGACAGCGTGTGAAAGGGTATTTCTGTCATTTGTAAATGTTCTCCCTGTAATTGGGGGGGGTTATAATAATCTTTTAGTCTATAGATTAGCAACTTCATGAAAGTAATATGCCATGGAGAACTGACAGCTATTCTGAGGCTTGGACCAAGTGCTGAGCGACTTTGAGAATACAGAAGAGCTGTGATTCTCTGAGAGATCAACAGGGGACACACGATGTATTTGTGCACTGGCTATTTTTAAGACAAAGCCGCTAGATCATCTGCAACTATTCCCTTAACGTTTTGCGTGTTTGGATAAGTATCTTTTTCTTCTTCATATTCTTTGGTCCCAAATATTTATGTAAGCTTCTAATTTGAATATTCAATCTATTTTCTATTAAAAATGAAGGTAATATCCTAAATATCTTCTTTAAAAATTTAAGCCAAAGCCTCCCATATCATTTGAAATACACAGAGAGAATATTAGTGACTATCATTCAGATTATCTTCAAAAGAAGCTACAACTATTAATAATTGCTAGTTGTATATGTGGATTTATTTGGTGAAGATTGCATTCCTTACAGGAATACTAATAAAACACTCACATAAAAGCGTTTTTTTTTTTTGTCAATAAAAAATAATGACAAAAAAGGTTGTTTTAAAACTACTTTTGTAAGTAGAAGAACAATGGAAGCTTTTGGACCATTGTCTTAATCGTGAAGACATCATAAGCACCCCGATATTATTTCATGCCCCACATTGTTCCAGACAGGAGAAGGTTCTTCACTGCACAAGAAAACCACACAGCACAGACACGTCCAAACCACACCACAAGCTGCACTTGCAGGGGAACACATCAACGAGACAAAACACAGTAGGGGTAGGTACCAATGGTCAGCTGACACATGGGGAGCCAAACAGAAACACTCCAAAACTCACAAAGATGCTTACTCTATTCCCCACCCTGTGCCTCCAAAAATCACCCCCAGGGCCAGAATGGTGCCTGCCACAGCACCTATTAGCCTGCTTGTGGCCATGTTCACTGTGTGGAGGGAAAACGGAGACGTTTTTAACAAAGGAAACGAATTACACACTGATTTCACCAACACACAAAATACTCTATTCAGGAAATGCTTTGAAAGTCAGTTAAATACCGACATCTTTGCTTTAAAATTTAAAATGAAGGTCTACATACACACTGAAGATACTGGAGAATCATTTCGAGGCTAATTTAACTTCAACTCTACAAATCCTACTTAAAAACATCCTCTCTTATAAATACCGTTAAACATATAGATAATCTAATTTGAGTTCTAGTTCCCAGAAGGAATGAGTTGGCATTAAAATGTCACTTAAACTGCGTAACAGCAAGTCTGGAGTTTAATTACAAAGTAGCACACCATCGGTATACTTTATAAACTTTTCATACTATAAAATTGCCTAAGAAGCTACATCCTTCTAAACTTCAGAACTTATCATTCAATTTGGTGAAAATCCTTACAAATTTAAAAGAGTATCTTTAAAATTAAGTACATTTTCACCAGGAAAAGTGTATTTCACAGAACTCTGCAATGTTGAGGTTTTCCGTCACAGTCTTTGGGGGTTTAGTTTGTTTTTGTTGCTGCCGTTTTTGTTTACAGTTTCCAGGACAGAAACTATTCGCTCAGAGAAAGTCAGGGTCACTAGGAAGTACTGATTGCTTCAGATCACGCCGTGGTAGATTACTGCGTAGACACACTCTGTCCCTGCGCGTCACCACTTCTGTGCTGAGCTTTGAGCTTTCAAATGTGGCAAAAAGGGCCTGCAGTGTGCAGAGGTCCCCAGGCCGCTCTCCACGCAAGCAAGAGGAAGTTTTAGTGCTGAAGCAGGAGGGCAGATCAAGATTGAGTGTGTCTGTCTGTGTGTGTGTGCGTGCAAGCATGGGGACATAGACAGTTTATCTCATAAATCCATCCAACCAAAAGTGCTGGCTTCAAATCACTTTACTAATGAAAAAGAGATTCACTTTGATAAGCCTGCATGGCACAGATTGGGTGCTGTGAGATGGTGAAGTAAAACAAGGAACCACAATTTCAACTCACAGGTTTTTAAGACTTAGTGTTGGGTTCATTGACCTTTTTGTCCACTACTCTCCCAGAGAGAGAACCTTGGATCGCCCACTCTGGTGAGCAGCTGTATTTCATTTAATCACAAGGCAAACAATAAGAGATTCTAGTTTTATCCATAGCCCTTAGGTAGGCATGACTTGAGATGTTAATAACAAGCAAAAAAAAAGGGGGGGGGAATACAACAGAAAATGCAGAAAATGGGAAGTCTACTGAGGGCATTGAGGGGAATGGAAAAAAGACCAACATATAAATAGTGATGTTTTTCAGATAAGACGGTACATTATAATTCAAAATAACCAAAACCATATCTCAGATTTCTAAACTGTGGAGCCAAATACTGCAATGAAAGGTATTATATGTATAAATACTCCCCTTTTAAGGTCTTAGAGAATCAATGCCTTCAGAATACTAAATTAACAAGGATATACTATTTTGTAATTTGGTGGGGCTTTTTGCTTAAGATTTAGGCATTGGCCCTCAGAGCCAAAAAACCTGAAACTCCTATTACCCCTTCAATTTTTATATAAGCTACAAATGCTAAATTGTAAGAAACACACACACCTGTAAAATGTGGCAGTCAATGAATATTTGTTAATTTTTAAAAATTTTAACTGCATGCATGATGAATAAAATAACAGCTTAAAAAGGCTGTTTTCTTTGCTACAGCTGTAATTCCTCTCTGTAGCATGAAGAGAATGAGGCAATCCATCATGTGGGTGTTAGAACCAACCAGAGGAGCGGGTATGCCTACACATGCTTCAAATACACGTTCCAGAGCAACAGACACGGTCTATCATCTCTGCTGAGCAAGAATAATGATCTCCAAATTCTTAACTGATAACCACTCCTAACACCAAAGATAAAAAAAAAAAGTGGGGACAAAAGCTTTTTCGAAAATCTTCCCCTTCCTCGTTTGTCTGCTACCTTTACTGAAAACGTTAGTAAAACACACTTGACACCATCACCATGATACTTAACAGGGTTATCTCTTCCAGTGGGTCGTGACTCAACCTGTGTTTAAATTGACATGAATTAACTGCATGGCTCACAAGTGGGTGGATTTTTATAGGGGACAAATTTGAAACAGCTACAAAGGATTTACGTTGGAAACCAAGTTGGTAATAAACTATATAAAAAAACCTCCCTTGGACTTTTGGGGGTCTAGGCTCTCCTTTTTACCTCTAGACTAGTTTATTTATGATGTAACTATAATTGTTCATTCATTCACCCGTTCATTTTTTCATTCATTAACTACTAGATGTGTTTTTTTTCTTCCAGCGACTATGCTGGGTACATGATGATATACTTTTCTTTCCTTTACATCCTACCAATCCTGGAGAAGGAAGACGTAAAGACTCTAGCTGATAACACAATCCCACTATTAGGGATTCAACTTTATTCCCCAACTCTTTAACGTACTTACCTTCGTATTACAACTTGTTTGTGGAAGTTCTTTGTTTCCTAGAAGTATGTCCTCATTTTTGTCTTATTAATTTCTGTTGTTTATTGGTTTATTATTATCATTGTTTTTAGTGTTGGTTCCCTGCTATCTAGGCTCACATGTGCTAAAAGGCAAATTTTTTAATAAGGATGTAATATTAAAATACAAACTCTAACTTTTCCCCTTTTCTTAAGACATTCTACTTTATATGTAGAATTCTTCCACAGACAAGTCATGCTTCAGATAGCGTGAAATTGTGCTTTTAAAACTGAGTAGGTTTTTTTCCTTACTTTTAGAGAGTTTCTACAACAAAAAAGTACATTATTTCATCCATGTGAGTCTAATGAGCCAAAGGCGCTATAACCCTACATCCCCAACACTTCATAGGCAGGAGGCATGAAAGCCATTATTTGTGCTCTATAAACCAAAGTTCTTTCTGCAAGGATTTATGATTTTGCTAAAATTTAAGATCAGAAATAAATACTAAATATATTCCTTGTACTTTAGAATATAGATTGGCATGACAAACAGATATATTTTCTAGCTCTGTATTTCCTTGTTAGATGCACAATCAGATCTCCTTACTCTTTTCCATGAAATTTTTAAAAAAGTTCATTTCGGATACTCTGGGACAAATGTCTAAAAAGATGAAAAACAAATTAATTTTATATAATAATATTATTTCTGGGGCGCCTGGGTGGCTCAGTTGGTTAAGCGTCCAGCTTCGGCTCAGGTCATGATCTCACGGTTCGTGGGTTCGAGCCCTGCGTTGGGCTCTGTGCTGACAGCTAGCTCAGAGCCTGGAGCCTGTTTCAGATTCTGTATCTCCCTCTCTCTCTGCCCCTCCCCTGCTCGCACTGTCTCTCTCTGTCTCTCAAAAATAAATAAAAAACATTAAAAAAAGAATATTATTTCATATAATATAAGAATAGAATAAGAATAATTTCATATAAGAATATAATGAAATATACAAAATATATTTCATATATGAAACATATAATTTCATATAAGAATATTATATAAGTCAGTTTACACTGTCAGTGAAAAAATATCATGGCGTTTTTCTGAACCCAAACAAAATAATCTCAGGTACTGAAAAATTTTAAAACCTGGTAAATCCTTAAGCTAGGGATGCGGCCATTACTGATGAGAAAAATCCATAGGGGATACATAATTCTCCAAGAGCATACTCATATACAACTATATACCTCACATCTAATCATCTGAACTACAAAATCAAAGATTTATGCACTCACTAAGGAAGTTATCAACAAGATGTACACAACGGGTAAATGTAAACACTAAATAATGGTCTTCAGGGTATTAAGTCTTAGAATTATTGTTTTCAAAACACTAAATGCTAATAATAAAATACTCCCTTGAAAAGCAATGGATGAGCTAATATGCTTAATTATGACTTGTTTATGGTCTCACCCTTTCTACTTACTACTGTGCTATGAGACCTGACGAATAACTTCCTACTCAGCTTGAGGGGAGGCAGTCAGTGTGCAATAACTGAAACAGCATTAGGCTCAAGACCATGTGATCTCTTTTTTACTCTTGGCTCTGTTACCCCTGATAATTAAGTTAGTTTTCTCATTTGTAAAACAATGGTCTGGATTGAATGGCCAGTAAGGCCCTTCTATCTCTAATTTAAAATTTTTTTTAATGCTTTTTAAATTTATTTTTGAGAGACAGAGAGAGACATGCTAGAGCAGGGGAGGTCAGAGAGAGAGGGAGATACAGAATCTGAAGCGGGCTCCAGGCTCTGAGCTAGCTGTCAGCACAGAGCCTGACGCGGGGCTCGAACCCACGAATCGTGAGATCCGACCTGAGCCGAAGCCGGACGCTTAACCGACTGAGCCACCCAGGCGCCCCTCTAATTTAATGACTGTGGACATAATGGCAGGGTCTGATCAAAGCTTCCCAGGAGCATCTCTGCCCTTCCTTATCAGTGAAAACGTGGTATATATCAAATTCTTCTCTTCTCTCCTGTAATGCTGATACAAACCATCCAGTGAGAAAAATTCCACTGTGTTGCACAATAAGCACCATGAAAAGATGCCCACAAATTGACAAAAATTATTGGTACTTCTACTGACTCTCCAAGAGCATGTGGGAAGTCCAGCCAGCTCTTTTAAAGGGTGCAAACTTATTCCACTCAATTAGGACAAACCAAAATCATTTCTTTCAGTGAATTCAGTGGACACATGTTGGGAGAAGAGGGACCAGAAGAATTTTCATAAGTAAAAATATGGGAAGTAAAAGACAATGTAGAAAACATGAGTGAATTAATATGTAATAGAAAATCTTTTTTTAAAAAAATCTTTGCTCACATGGTTTTGGCTTTGAAATGCCATTTCTTGCCTTTTAATAATTTTGGTTTGAGACGTTAGAGCAAATAAACCAGTAGGCTTTAAACTGTGGGTCATCCCCAGCAATAGCACTGCTAGGGATTTACCCAAAAAATACAGAAGTGCTGACGCATAGGGGCACATGTACCCCAATGTTCATAGCATCACTGTCAACAATAGCCAAATCATGGAAAGAGCCTAAATGTCCATCACCTGATGAGTGGATCAAGAAGATGTGGTATATATATACAATGGAGTACTACATGGCAATGACAAAGAATGAAATATGGCCGTTTGTAGGAAAGTAGATGGACCTTGAGGGTGTCATGCTAAGCAAAATAAGTCAGGCAGAGAAGGACAGATACCATATGTTTGCACTCATAGGTCTCAGAGGAGAACAGGAGAAACCTAATGGAGGACCAGGGGGAGGGGAAGAGGGAAAGAGAGATGGGGAGAGAGAGGGACTTGAGAAAACTTGAGAGACTATTGAATACTGAAAAGGAACTGAGGGTGGAAGGGGGAGGGGGGGAAAGAGGTGGTGGTGATGGAGGAGGGCACTTGTGGGGAAGAGCACTGGGTGTTGTATGGAAACCAATTTGACCATAAACTATTTAAAAAAAATAAACTGTGGGTCATCAAGTGCAGAGCAACTTCAATGGCAATATTGTCTACAGCTTTTCAATTTATTGATTGATTAATGAATTAATTTACAGCCAAGTTAGTTAGCATCTAGTGTGATAATGATTTCAGGAGGAGATTCCAGTGATTCATCCCCGATGTGCACACCCAGCGCGCATCCCAACAAATGTGCCTCGCGGATGCCCCTGACCCATTTAGCCCATCCCCCCACCGACAAGCCCTCCAGCAACCCTCAGCTTTTTCTCTGTATTTAACAGTCTCTTATGCTTTGTCCCCCTCCTTATTTTTATATTATTTTTCCTTCACTTCCCTTATGTCCATCTGTTTTGTATCTTAAATTCCTCATATGCATCAAGTCATATATTTGTCTTTCTCTGACTGGCTAATTGTGCTCAGCATAATACCTTCTAGTTCTATCCACATAGTTGCAAATGGCAAGATTTTATTCTTTTTGATTGAATGGCAATATTTGTGTGTGTGTGTGTGTGTGTATGTGTGTGTGTGTGTCCCTACCCAGATGGAGAGGTTGAGTTTTTTTCTTCCAGAAACTTGATGTTAAAATAAGAGAAATATCCAAAGCACACTGGCTCATTTCTAACACCTTCATCAGATAAAACAGTCACAGAGTTCTCCTTTATTTTTTACCAATTATGTTTTGATTCAGAAGCCTACGATTACACAATTTAACTTTTATGCCCATGTTAATAATAAAAAGTAATATTTTCAGTTTTCTTTTTGGATTTTTCCCTCCATAACAAAAAAACACACTAAAATTAAATAAAACTAAGTATTTTTTAATACCCTGTCATTGTATCTATACAGAAAAGCCTTTATCCGTGGATGTGACAGGTCATATCACTTGGGTCTTGCCCCCAGTTTGTGGCCAGCAGGTGAGAAGCACCCAAACATTATGATCCATATGGCAAGTGCCAACCAAACTAATTAGATCATGAGAAAGAATAAATGGTAATCAGTTAGAGGAAAACCTTGCCACCTCACGAGCAACCTTGGCACCCACAGTCAAGAAAGTACAGATGGTTTTAGTGTTTTGAGTTCATGACCTGCTACTCTTCAACAAGGCAATACAAATGGTTACTGATAAACTGAAAATCAGCGCTGGCATGCACAGTTTTGCTTCCTTCACATGTTCTCAGATGGAAAGGATGTACTATTTATTGAGTGCCTACAATATGCCAAGGATATGCCATCTTTTACATAGTAGGTGGTCAATAAATATTTGCTATCTGGATACAATTAGAAGTAAAGTACATAATTTCTCATCATTTGCTTTTAACTAGAATATCAGAAACAAAATCATAAAACCCCATAACAAGCTGTTAAAATTTTGATTTCTGTTCTTCCTCACTTTACTAATTACAGATTTTTTTAGAGAGCCTGAAAAGATATTAATAACCATTATAGATAAAGACATTATTTAGTCATGCTAAAATTGCTTGGCTTTTCTGGAAATCTAATAATTTACAATAATAACTGCCCTTCATATGTAGTAATTAATGGCTTTTTCAATTTAATGAAGACTACCAGAGTCACGAGGATTTTAACAAGTTTAGAACTAGTGGGTACCTTTATGTTAGCGAATCCATTGTCTTCATTAATAATGAAAAAAGAAAACATGCAACAGAAAAGAAATACACCAGAATGTGTGTATGGATTACCTCTGAGTTGTGGCATTAATGGTGATTTTTATTTCCTTTTTCATCTTTTCCTTATTTTCAAATTCTCTACCATAAACAAGTATTACTTGAATGGCCATAGAAGTTATTTTTAAAAGATAATATAGAATAGCACCAGGGGGAGAAAAAAGCAAAACATAAGGCGACTGTGAATCTCCTCTTTTCCAGAATGAGGCTGTTTGCTTTACACCTCCCAGCTAAGCTTTCCAGGCACCCACAGGTGGGTGAGGGAAGGGCGAATAGAGGGAATCGGACAACTGATAGCCCCCGACCCCAGGTCATGAAAAAGGACAGAGTCTAAGGCAATTGAGCTCTGTCCATCTCTCCTTTATATATCACTTGAGGAAACAGCATCTAGATCTTTAAGAGAATCACAGACATGCCATGGAGAGAAAATTTGGAAAGAATGAACGTCTGCTTTTCTTGTCAGAGCTTTAAATCTGCTCTAAATCTAACTTCTGAAGGTGGATCCAAGAATTTTTTGTTCCAGTTTTAAGGTAACTAAAGACTAAATGTAAAAGTGGAATTGGTTCCTTTTTACAAATAGAAGTAGAAGAACAGAAATAGACTGTGAGGGTGTGACTATGATTCTTCTTACAGAATTTCAATATCACAGGCGTATTAAGTAAATGCATGGAGAGTTTTTAACACACCCACTATCGCTGAACATTACACATGCCCCCAGATCAGCTAAATCTCTTCAGGAATTGAGGATCGTGGAGCTTCCTATACTTTTCAAAGTCATCTTTTCCCCATATTTTCCCAATGCTTAAGTTCAGAGAGTTTAAATGAGCTTTCATGCAAAACTAAGCAGATCAAAACAACACCATTTCTATATGTCCTTCTCCTACCTGCAGGAAAAGATCATGATGGTTATTTATAAAATACCATTAGCGGCACCATGAGAAAGAAGAACATGATGTATGAGGTCACTGGGATACATCCTTTGTTCTACAAACTGGCTTCTCAGGTACGATGCTATGGATGCTCTAATAAGCCTGCTGCAACAGATGACTTTTTTTTTAGATATGTGAGACCATGTGACGGTTGGGAATGGGGGGAATAAGAAGAAAATGATTACCATGTTTATGACAAAGAGCATATTACAACACAATGTAACAGAAGGGAATGGGCCTGAGACCAGGCACTTGGGTCTTGGTCCCAACTCTGTCTCTGGCTACCTGGATAACAACAGGATGTCACCTGACTTGAAGGCCTGGGTGTTCTTATCTGCAAAATGACGGTGGTTCCAGATGGCCACTGAGACTCCTTCTAATTCTAAAATTCTAATTTCTCTCTTTCTGATGGCTAATTAAAACAAAGTCCAGATCTTTCACATTCTCTATGAAGAATTAAAGTTCTGTAAGGGTTTTTGGGGAACCTGGGTGGCCCAGTTGGTTAAGCAGCTGACTCTTGATTTTGACTCAGGACACGATCTCATGGTTTATGAGATCGAGCCCTGCGTCAGTCTCCGTGCTGATAGCACAGAGCCTGCTTAGGATTCTCTCTCTCTCTCCCTCCCTCTCCGCCCCGCCTTCACTCCTATCTGCCCTTGCTCTCTCTCTAAATAAATAAATTAACTTAAAAAATAAAATAGTTCTGTGAAGATTTTCAACTTCTTCCCAATCAAAAGTGTGTTTAAGCAGAACACAGAAGACAGCATTTCCCTCTGGAAATATTGAGGAACGACTAGAGTCTCATGTCAGCCAAAAAGATTTTATCTGTTAGAAAACTGGCATAGTGTAGACAAACTGTAAAATGATTAGCATATGTGGTGATGGAAAAAGAAGGAGGTTTATAGGAAAGAAAGGAAACTGGAAGGAAGGAAATTGGTATAGTTACTTCTTTCTAATCTCAGATCTAAACTAAGGGGAAAGTCAAACATTTCAATACATCACTCTAGAATCCTGAATTCTGCAGTTACATGAACTATATATCTGATTGGCAAAAATGATATTCTGATGTGTCTCCTTTCAAACCTACTAACTTGTTATATTAGCACCGTTGGAGGGGTACCAACAAATTGAGTATGCAATGAATAGAAACTGAAATCACACAAACCCTTGGGTCCTTCATCCTTGGGGGGGTGAAGGTTCCTAACCGGATCGCGGATACTGCAGTCTGTCCCCGCCCAGGTGAAGTCACAGATGCAGGTGGCTTCATTACTACACACCTGTGAAGGACAAAGAATAGAAATGAAACATTTTCATTGTGCTTCTCTGTGTGAGCAGAGAAGGAGCAGAGAGAGAGACACACACACAGAATTCGAAGCAGGCTCCAGGCTCTGAGCTGTCAGCACACAGTCTGACTCGGGCTCGAACCCACAAACCATGAGATCATGACCTGAGGTGAAATCAGATGCTTAATCAACTGAGCCACCCAGGTGCCCCTCATTGTGCTTTTTTGAATAATGGTGATAAACATAAAAGAGACACAGGGCAGGGCAGAAGCTTTGAAAAACCATTTTGAATGTTTTAAGTCCCCCATGGTTGACAAGGGGACACGACATATACATAAAATTGTTGAGTGGTGTTTTCTTGTTAATTATAGAGAGATACCCAGTAAAAGAAGAAAAAAATGTTTTTTTAAGATTTTATGTTTAAGTAATCTCTACACCCAGTGTGGGGCTCGAACTCACAACCCTGAGATCAAGAGTCACATACTATACCAACTGAGCCAGCCAGGTGTCTCAAAATAGAAGAAAAATTTTAAATTAAAGGTTAATTGTTCACATTGATATTATTTAGGTATACAAATGTCTGACAATATAGGTGTTTTCTGGAAGTAGTTGTTTCTAGGAACATAGTTCAGAAACATATGCTTAATTCAAGAAATTAATAGATACAGGCCTCTGGCAGCAGGGCCAGAGATTAAAGAGCAGATGACATAAGTCACCAATGCATTGTTTTACCTCACCATGTCCAAATGAGCACCATGGTCACCTCCCCTGCCTGCCCTTGGTATCACCCTTCTCTCAGTCAGCTGGCTGAAGACCCTCCTAGCATGATTTTTGTCTCCTTTTGCTTGTGCCGGAGACCAGGTGGTTTGCTGGAACGGACTTGAAATTTAGATGAAATAAACAATCATCTGCAAACTAGAGATAGAGGTGTTTAAACCCTTATCTGCCTGTGAAATACATTCAGAGGCAGATCGTTAGAGAAGATACGCTGAATAGCAGCTTAACAGTATAAGAAGCTTTTTAATCAGAAATGTTATAATAGCATGATTGGGATTAACAAGGCTGAATTTGACCTTTTATTTAACAGGATGAAAAAGTGAAAGGAATAGTAGAGAATTAAGGGCCTTTCTAGACATTAAGTTTTATGATGTCCTCAGAGGAATAACTGATATGTCTTCGCTGTGCTTTTATTTTAACATAGGGATTACTGAACATTCACTCTGGCTAGGTACCTATGCCTAGCGTTTTATGTATAGCATCTAATTTAATCCTCATACTAGCACCCTAGTGGCTGAGAGAGGGTTAGTGCCTCACCCAGAGTCACCAGGAGACCAGGAAGCACAGCCAGGAGACTCGAACCCCTGGTTCTTTCTAGCCTCTAAAACCATGCTCTAAATCACAAAGCTATCCTGGTGAGCTGAGGAAACCCCAAACTCTAAAGCAGTCATTAGGCATATCTTCTAAGGCCTCTCTGCTTTATAGTCCACATCATCTGCTAGCTAGCTATATTTTGAATTATTTTTGCCTTCCTTCCAGCATTTTTCTCAACTTCCTCATGTCTCTTTTTTCTCTATTTCTGAAGTCTATATGCATTTTAAAATACCTTTCTTTTACTAAGCTAATTTAAATAACTATTAAAATTTTTTCTAGATCTTAAGCCTCAGTTTGCCAGGAAACATCTGCCTACTTTGTTCACAGAATTACAAATACCTGCAGGTGTGAGTAGAGAAAGCCTCTTCTCTTCAGCTGGCAATGGTCAGAGCAGAACTATACGACTTTAACCATGACTTAGATCGGTGAGTCCACCTCTAGTCTGTGTGACCTTGCACACATGGATACTCAGTATACATGCTGAGTAGCCTAAAGGGAATACTGAGAAGACTAAAGTTATTTTGAATGGTACTAAGTAGTTCACGTGGGGTCTAAAGTTTTTCAGCAACCTATCAATTTCTTCCACCTCTAGCTGGCAAGGTATAGACAATGTAGGAAATACAAATAGCCAGTGATAAAACAAACAACACAAATAAAACCCATGCGTACATGCACAGATGAGGATACTCTGGAAATTATCATAGCCAGTACATAGATACTGGCAACAGACGCAAAAGGAGAATAGCTGAAATGGAAGTCTGACTACTGTGAACTTTGAGGATGCTAGACAATAAAGGTTTGAACCAGAACACTGAGGCCTACTTACCCCATGGCCTGAACAGACTTTACCCTTGGAATCGAGTGGGCAGCTACTCATATTTAGGGCCTGAATCAGTAAGCACTTCCGATCTAAACACATCATAGATGGACCACATGGCGTTCCATCTTCTACGTAGCCAACATCTGTATCATCATCTAAAATCACATGAGCACCACTAAAAGGAGAAAGATATTCATACAACCATTAGCACCATAGTTAAAAATAGAATGTCAAGATGAAAGAAGCTTGCTCTTCATGAAATTAAAGAGGCTGTCAGTGGACATGGATGGCTCCTAGCATTTCTCCCCCTCTCCCTTCCTTTCCCCCTTTCCCAAATTCTCTCAATAAAAAAAAGCATGATGACAGGAAATATCTTTCATTGCCATTATTGCACTGCATGCCATTTGGCAAAAAATGTCATTTGCACAAAGTATATTCTAAATTTTCACTTGTTGTCATGACCAGCATAAATAAAGACTAAGGGAGAGCTTTCTAAGAACAAAAGAAGCAAGCTTTTACATCAGTCTCTCCAGGGCTTTTCAAGTGTGTCACAGTACAGAAAGGCAGCCACTGAGCCAAAGTAGCAAATGAAAATATTCTGAAAGTCATTATGATTAATTTAGAGAACTGGATTATTTATGGTTGAGAAAGGAAACCAACTCCTCTCTACTGATACTTCTTTCTAAAATGCCATAGTCATGGGAAACCTGAATTTGAAGAATAAGCAATGCTATATGACCAAGAGAGTACCTTGCTGAATATACCAATATACTAGTTTAGAATATATAATTCATTTAGTCTGTCATATCTTTTTTTTCCAAATATTTTTAAATGTTTTTTTAATTTTGTTTTTGAGAGACAGAGAGAGACCGCACGAGTAGGGGAGGGTCAGAGAGAGAGGGAGACGCAGAATCTGAAGCAGGCTCCAGGCTCTGAGCTAGCTGTCAGCACAGAGCCCGACGCGGGGCTCGAACCCACAAACCGTGAGATCATGACCTGAGCCGAAGCTGAAAGCCAGATGCTTAACCGACTGAGCCACCGAGGCGCCCCTAGTCTGTCATATCTGAAGATGTGTGAAAACCTACACACTTACAAAATGCATCTAAGTAACCAGATTACAAATTTATTCCAGGAAGGATCTTATTGTCTGGGACCTGGTTAGAATTGTTTTCAGAACAATTAAAAAAAAAAACAAAAACAGCCAACATTTAAGCAAGAGAACATTTCTTTCAATTTGTTTACCCAACCAATTTGCTAAATCTTCTTCAACACTTTTTTTTTTTTTTTGGATGTTTCCAAATCTTACATTCACTCACAGAAGATGAAGGTTTGCTACTCGAAGGATCCAACAGATTACAGTTTGCAGACGCTAAAGGCAGTTCTGCAGGGGAGTCCCAGATGTGCTTGCAGGCACAAGAGTACAATCTGCGTGGGTACCACTTTGGCTTAAAAAATAAGCCTCATACTTCCTGTGCCCTATACTGACAGATAATTGGATATCAAAGGTATGCCTACAACTATAAATAATATCTTCATAGATATGCTCTATATGTTGAGTATTAAACCATCTTCTAAACCAGAAATATGTGATAAAAAATAAAACACACACAGTGTTCAAATAGTGACCTATAACAATGCTCAAAGCCTTAATCGTGGGTCAAAGTGGACACTGGGACTCTACTCAACAATTACAAAAAAGGACCTACTACTACTAAGTGGTCCAATTTTTGGCAAATGTAATTTGCAAATCAATATACAACTTTGTTTCTTAACTCTAAACATGAAAGGTGATCATAAAATTAAAGTCAACAGTCCTCTTGTGAGAAGCAGAAAATGTTCACTTTTTTTTCTGAATTTGTCATTTTCATGATTCGTTAGGTCTTCGACCATTTATTACCTGCAGTCAATGACTCGGCCTTGATGGTAGAAGGAGGTTGGGATGATCTCACCCTGAAGTTGACCGATGCGTGGTGCTCGAGTAAGATTGGTACAGAGTAAGAATCCACAGAACACATCACTGAGCATGTCAAGTAAAAACAAGAGCAGAACAGGATAGGAGGAATCAAGCGCAAAATAATCAAAACTATTCAGTCCACATCTACTCAAAAACTGAAAATATTTTCTTTCCTTCTAAATAAAGCCATGTGTTCAAATACTGTCGGTGGGCTATGACCCATGCCTTCCCTCCTAAGAAGATGACGGCTTTGTTTGGACAGCGACATGCCCAGCCTCTAGAGGTGGATCATGACCAGTGTCTGAGTAGCCATGGCACCCCCAATCCGCACACCCACTTTCCTAGCTGCCCCTCTGTCCTGCCCTAATAGACCTAAAGGTAGCCCCTGGGTGTGGTGACTTGAGGAGAAGCCAGATAGGAAGTTGCTGGGGAGAATGTCGCTTTCTGGATAAGAGGTTAGAGCCCGAGAGGGAGAAGCCCTTTTGTTCCCACTGCCACATTGCCTGTCTCTGAAGGTGCACCCTTTGTATCCACCCTGCCATCGTGAGTTCACAAACAGAAGGATAGAAACTCCAACATGCTAAGGGGTCAAAATCATCTGGGTCCTTAGAGACATTGTTAAATGACCCGCCCCCCCATGAGAATAGCCCCCTCCAGCTTATTTGTTAAGTAAACAATGAACTCTCCCCTAAAAAAGGGTGGGGAATTGAAATGCCAAATGAAAGCAAAGGAACTTCACGTCCAATAAATGCATGAAAATGTACTAAATTCCATTTGCAATCAGGGATATCCAAATTAAAACCACAATAACATAGCAGTTTCTACCCACCAGAAAGGATAAAAGTAAAACGTCTGATAATACCAAGTGTTGGTCAGTATGTGACTCAACAAAATCTCATATGCATATTACTGATGGTTGGGTTTACTAGTGCAGCCATTTAATTTTTTTTTAATGTTTTAATTTATTATTGAGACAGAAGGAAACAGAGCATGAGCAAGGGAGGGGCAGACAGAGAGGAAGGCAGAATCTGAAGCAGGATCCAGGCTCTAAGCTGTCAGCAGAGATCCCAATGTGGGGCTCGAACCAGTGAACTGTAAGATCATGACCTAAGCTGAAGTCAGATGCTTAACTGACTGAGCCACCCAGGCGCCCCTAGTACAGCCATTTTAAAAAGCTGTGACATCAACTGGTGGCACTGAAAAGAAACATACCCTCTGGCCTAGCAATTTTTTTTTAGGTAAAGGCCTTAGAAAAATGTGTACAAATGTGCACTAAGTTACACGTAGAACACCCACAGTAGTATGGTTCCTAATAGCCAAAACACAGAAACAACCTAAATTCACATAGAGTGGAGAAACACATCATGGTATGTGAATATGAATATGAATGAAAATAAAACAAATGAACAATAAATGTAAACAGGGACACACACCATAGAAGATGCTTAAAATGCTGACCTTAAGAGACAAAATACAGAATAATATATGAAGTATGATTCCTTTTATACCAAAACCTTAGGCAAAATATATTGTTTAGGGATGAAAACTTAGGCGGCCAAACTCTAAAAGTCAAGAAAGTCATTGCCATAAAAGGATGATAGTACCCCAGGAGAGAGACAAGGGCACCTTGCAGGGAAGGATACATTTTCTGCAATGCTGTAAGTTCTGTTCCTTGATCCAGGTAGGAATGATATGGAGATTCATGTAATAATCATTTGGCAAATGATATATTTGTGAATTATTCACTTTTCTGCTTATATGTTATAAATCCCAATTTTTATACATTTCAGAAAACACGCATTAATTTTCTTTAGCTCCTTGGTGATTGGATGGTTTATAGAAAGTCAAAAGCTATCTCTTACAATGATCCAATCCAGTGCCTGACAAACTTCTTCAAGTGACAGAGACATCGAGAAATGATCAAGTTTGTCCAGGACATTAAGCTAATGAATGAAGCTAATGAAATCCAGGTGTCCAACCACATACATTTTTACTACTTTAGGCCCCACTCCCTCCTACTGTCTGTCACCCTAGAAAGAGGAGCAATATTTTGGAATATCTGTGCCTCACTCATGAGACATTAGATGAGAAGTTCTGTTCTATTATTTTGATTTAATTTTTTTAATTTTTTTTAATGTTATATTTATTTTTGATACAAAGAGAGACAGAGCATGAGAGGGGGAGGGGCGGAGAGAGAAGGAGACACAGAACTGAAAGCAGGCTCCAGGCTCTGAGCTAGCTGTCAGCACCAGAGCCTGACGCGGGGCTCGAACCCACGAACGTGAGATCTGACCTGAGCTGAAGTCGGAGGCTTAACAGACTGAGCCACCCAGGCGCCCCATATTTTGGTTTAATTTTAAAGAAATTTTGGTCAAAGATCTGTTGCCTCCCAAGGCCTCATCCACCACTAGAGACTACATGGAATAGTGAAGTTTCATAAAGCACAACTGAGAGATCATTAACTAGAAAAATAAAACTCCTTGCTTTGCTTCATAACTGGGAGAATCCTTATGGTTATGGAAAGATAAGGAAAGAAATTTGGCCCACAACTTAATGGTCCCATGGATCATGTCCTTGAGTTAACCTTAATAAACTATTAAATCACAATTTTCACTTTCCCCAACTAAGTAAGGGAAAATATTACACGTGTACTCTAAAAATATCTCATTTTCTGAGAAAAGATGCCTCCAATGTGCACTAACTAGATGCTTTTTAGAAGGCCAGGGCCCGGGGGGGGGAGGGGGGGTGGAGCAGGGGAGGGTGGAATCTGATATAGACGTTAGATGCTTAATTAAGTCAGATGGTTTGCATGCACAGAATGATCAAAAATATATACTACTTCACTTTGAATTGCTCCCAGAATATAGACAGTCCACATATGCTGCTTGTAGAACTCTGTGTATATTAGTACCCTCATAGGCCGTATCTTCCAGCAAAAGTAGAGAGGTAAGACCCAATGTTATGTCTTAATACTTAGCAAAGTGTCTTTTCAAACAAGCATCAAGTAAAAGACAACCTGTGAGAAATGTTTTACAGAAATGTTGTGAGACTGTGTCACGGCAACAGTTTGGTCCATAGCCGTTTGCTTCTAGATAGACTAATATGTTTTTAAACTACATACTGAAACATTTTAAATAGCTGAATATTTATTAAAAATCAGTAACGCTAATTTTGTGCCCAATTCCCATTGAGCCAGGGCTTCCGAGTCACTCATTGTGCCCCCGAAGCTGACCACTCACTGTTTGCTGCACTGGATCCACCGGTCTCCATCCTTCCCACAGTTTCCCTTCTCCGTGCCTTCGGTATTCAGCTTTTCGTAACAGAACTTGTCGGACCCGGAAGCCTCTTTTGGAGGTGAGCAAGAGAAGAGAATTTGTTTTACTTATCTTTGTTATTCATAACCAGTAGCATATAGTTAAATGTTTAACAACAGGTTGTCCACAAAAAGAAAAAAAACAACCATACTGGCTAGTAGAACTTGCCAATTTCTGCGGTGTAAATACCATTGTGTAAATTTCCATGGTCTAAATGATACATGGATAGTTTCCAGCTATCAACGTGATGGAGACAGGCTTCTGAAATTACTGAAAATTTAACACTTGGCTCTTGCAAGCTACTAGGAGACAGTGCTAACACACCACTGTTTTTAACTTGAAAAACATTCCTAAATTCTTGTTTGGCTGGTTTGAGGGAGGAAGGGAGGAATGGCCATCAGCAGGAGTTAGGGAAAGTGGCATTCAGAAAACTAATTAAGATTCTTAGGCTGGTTTACATTAATATTAAAAGACATTATAAAGTCTTAGGTGATTAAGATTTTATGTCGACACTTGGGTTTTGATATATAAATCTTTTAAAAGACAAATATGCCTCTATCATCTTTACTCTGTCAAAACTGGAGCACTGAAAGTAAGTCTTTCAGTTAAGAAGTATTTGCCAAACACTGAAATCACTCCTGCAGGGGCTCTAATAGTCCCTTCATGTGCTTTCTTTCCTTTGGAGGTGACCCAGCCTCTACCACAAGACAGACACTTTTCTCTCTGTGTGGTCTGGCCCCCCTGGGCTGAAGATTGCTGGAAAGGCACTGTAAATGTCAGGAAGAGAAGGCATGCTCTAACATTTAGGGGCTGTACTGAGAAACATGACCATGTACCCAAATCGCTATGTGTCTGCACCTCAGGAAGGATCTGCATTTTTTCCCTTCAAACTGAGATAACAGAATTACAGATTTAAAAAATAAGTCTGATACTTTTCTGGGGGAAAAGAACAGAAGGCTAATTTGAGGGGTGAAAGTTAAATTCAAGGTACACAGTAAATCACGCAAGCTGCTGGACAATGAACTTGACTATCCCACTGAACCCAATCTTTGCAAGTGGACATGACATCCCTTCTCTGACAGCCAGATCACTGAGTGACATGGTTTGATTCTGATGACAAGTCCGCAGCTTGAGCAGTTGTTTCCTGTGGTTTTGTGATCACATTCACCATCCTCTTTATTCTCATCCTCTTCTAGAGTTTGTTGTTGTTGTTTTTAAACATCACTCCAGGAGCATCCGGGTGGCTCAGTTGGTTAAACATCTTACTCTTGATTTTTACTCAGGTCATGATCTCATGGTTCCTGAGACCAGACCGAGCCCTGTATCTAGCTCTGCACTGATAGCGTGGAGCCTGCTTGGAAATCCCGCCCCCTCCCTGTCCCTCATCTGCTCATGCTCTCTCTCTCTCAAAATGAATAAATAATCATTTAAAAATAAAATGAAACAACACAAAACAAGGGCGCGTCCGTCAGCAGGACTGCCAGAGCAGGACGGTGTGCGGGAAGCTGTGTGCAGCCGACAAGCAGGCAGACGTGACTTACTCGTGCCCCAGATGTGCTGACACTGGTTGTCCCGGGTCTTGCACTCCCCGTTGTAGCAGCGGCCCTGAGGACAGCGACACACGTTAGGGGCCCACGCGGAGACAACCCGTTTCCCCCAGACTTGTACTACAAGATCTCCTTTTGTTGTTTTAGAGAATTGACTGCTTTTCACGCCATACCCCAGTATTTTTAGTGAAAATAAAAATCACAAACATCTTAAGGGAAGCACATCAGACAGTTAAATCCCAAAACCCAGAACAGACCTCCAGGCACAGCTTTTGAAGGCAAAACTTAATCATCTATGATTTTACGTTTTATGGAAAACAAAAGTTGGTACACTTCCTTGGGTGATTCCAAAATGACTTTTAGCGTCTTTTGGGTGTGAATGTTAACATTACAACATGGCTTCAGGAAAGAAAAAGACCACATTATAACAGATCACAGCACATGATCTTCCCATAATAGGCTGACATTATTGAAAGAGAGTCACAACTCAATAAATTAAATTCATTATTCTTTAGTCATTACATTTTTTCGCTTGTCCTCAATTGGACAATTTGTCACCAGGGTTAAATATAATACTATATTAGTATTTGATATGCTATGAAGCAATGCTGACTAAAGACCATTGCAATAATTTATTGTTCTTAGAGTTGCATTTCCCTTCAAAGTTACATTTATCAAAAAGAAAAAAAACCCCACAAACGAATTCTCTTAAAATTACTTTTAAAGCTAATAGCCCAGCATACCTGATTCTGATTGCATGCGTACCCATCTTGCTTATGAAGATTTGGTGGGCACTGAAAAATACAATGTGTTTACTTAATGTTCAACACAAGTACCTTCAGATCCCGTGTACAATATATAAAAATGCAAAACAAAAATCAAGGATGGTGAATATATCACCAGTGTGTTTAGAAAAACATAAATAATTTTAACTAGGTTATCCAAACAAATTCTTCTATTATTGGTAAAAATAACAATTAAATTAAGCAACGGATACTTTATATTTCTCTGTTTCCCATGAGGTGGACTAGACTAAGAACTCACATTTGCTTGCCCACAGAGTTAAAAGTAGAAGGAATTAAAACGGACAATCAAGAGAATGAATCATCTTGTTACGGAGGAGTGGACACACTGGAGAGCTAATTCACAAGACCTTTCTCAGTCCTGTGAAATGTCACATCTGCATTCGACACCCCTGATGCTCATCCATGGGCCACATCACGGAGAAAGCAGAAATATTTTTTTAACCCAATGTCAGTGACATATCTCCACACATCTCTGGCCTTTCAAACTACCGGCCTGTCGCTAGAACAACCATGGTGGGGTGGTCACTTCCTTCTCGGGCCTATTTATCAAACCATTGTTTAAAAAGGACACTTCACTTTCCTGAAAAGTTATCCTAAATAAATTAAAAATTCTACTCCTTATGCATTTTATTTGCCACATTTGAGAGACCTGAAGGCAGGTCAAGCCAAAGGCCCTAGTACAGTGTTCAAAGCAAATATGGAAAGAAAAAAGCAGTATACATACAGATAAATAAAGCAAGTGAATAAGAAACATAACAATAGGCACTGGGTCCTCCTCAAGTCTTCACCTTGTCAGTAAAGGACAGTTCCACTCTTCTAGCTGGTCAGGCTCTACACCCTGAAGTCATCTTCTGTTTCTCTCTTTCTCTCACACCCTCCTTTCAGTCAACAAATCTCACTACCTCTATCTTCAAAATATAATCACCATCGGACCACTTTTCTCCACCTCCACTGCTAACACCCAGTCCAACCCACCATCAACCTTCACCTGAATGGCGAAACAGCCTCCACTGACTGCCCTGTTTCCACCCTAGTCTCTTTATAGTCTACACAGCTACTGGAGTGTCCTTTTAAAGACGTAAACCATGCCACGCTGCTCCTCTGCTCAATGGCTTCCCCACATGCTCCATGGACTTTACAGTTCAACACAGTTCGCACTTTGCCATCCCACCCAACTCCATCCTCTCTCCGACCTCATTCCTACACTGCCATGACTGACATGACTCTGCAAATATGCCAACATGCTTCTACCCGATGGCCTCCGCCCTTGCTCTTCCTTCAAACTTCCTCCCAGATTTCTGCATGGTTTGCTCCCAAAAACTATGACCCCTCCTGTGTTGGCATTCTTTGCTCCCCATCCCCCATTTTCTGGTTTTTCACCTCATAATCATACATGTTACTTGTTTGGTGGTCTCTTGTCCCCCTCCCAATGTGGGCTCCAGGCCGGCAGGGATTTTACGTTTTGTTCCCTGCTGCCTCTCAAGCACCTAGAACAAAACCAGGCTCCATTATCATTCAGTAGGTGCTCAGTTAGTATTGGCTAACTGAATAAATAAATGAATGACTTATGCAGATAACAATTAAGTTAACTCTGTTCTCCACATATCAAGCTGTTTATCAAGTTCACTACGTAAAGGCAATAGATCTAATATAGAATTTATAATTGCTAGGAAACACTAGCTTACGGAGGAACACTTTGAGATAAAATGCTTTGGTTTTCCATCTTTCTAAAGAAAAGCTGACTTTCACATAAGCTTTCATTCACCACCGCTTTTCAATCAATCTGATGGTGACTACTCAAAGGACATAATTATCAGGACTAAAACCTGGCATCCTGGGCCAGTGGCACAAAAACAGAGATCTGGCCACAAAAGTCGCCTCTTTCATCCATCCGAATCCACTCAAAACATGATCATTATCTTATTAATCAACTAACATTAATTATTCACTTCCTCTGAGCCAAACACAATCACTGAACAAAAATGCAAAAGAAATGTTGCTACCCAAATAGGTATATCAGGGTCTAAATGGACTTTATCACATTTGACTTTTGTGATATTTCAAAAGAAAAAAATTTGTAGAATTCTTTACTAATTAAAAGAAAAGCCCTATTATAAACTGTCACAGCTACATGCAAGCTTTCTAATCAATTTATTTTCAGTTTAGGCTAATAAAAGTGAGTTGCTTATTACTGACATGTTTAACATGGGAAATGATGGAATGTCTTACATTCTCTGGAGACACTTAAACAAAAGAACCATTAATCTGTGTACTTTGTTCTGCTGTAAGCAGAGCTCTGGATTCGGTCTCTAAATGCCATTCCAACCCCGTTTCATGCTGTGCAGGAAGGTTCACATGAGGCAGGCTTTAGCAGTGCAATAGCATTTAAATGTGCTTATTTTAAATTGTGTTATGTCACCCATTTAGATGCCATATTTTATAGTGCTAACAAGAAACATTTCCCACATCTTTCAAAAATACCTTCATTATATCATCCAGTATTGTTTGCCAAGGATTTCTCTCAGTTTCACAAGTATTGTTTATTCTGTGATAAACCGTGAATTTAAAATGCAGCACAAAGGGATCAGTAAATGCTAATATCAAAACTAACCAAAGACATGGGATACAAAACAAATGCTGTCAATGATATGATGTTGTCAACGATAATGTTGCCAATGATACTGATTCTCACAGGTGCAGATTCTCAGGGATTCTGTTTTCCTAATCATAATTAGTGTCAATTAAATTCAAAGTTCACTGCCTGTTACAAAGCCGAGTTCTGACGGATCTTAACTTCCTTTACCCCAATTATCTATTTCAGGCACACTCTGGTCATATAAGGAAATGACTGGTGAAAGAACACGTTATTCTAATATGCCACTGAGAAATTAATTGAATAGTATAATTTTCACCTTATACACAGGAGGCAAAAAGAATGTTTTCAAAATGTAGGCAATAGAATATTAAGTTGAATCTAGAGCCCTCATTATGAAAGCTTTACTTCCAGTAAATTCTATGGCAATTCAGGAATTAAAGGCTGAAATGAAAAAAAGCTGTACTTTGAAAAGAGCTGAACACACAGAACCAAAACCATATATGATGGGTATAAAAATAGTAGTATTCTACAAAACTAAAAATATAACTCAGTGAAGCAGTGTATCCGGATTGTCACAAAACATAAAACTTGGCACAAAATACAGAACCCACAGTTCTTACACTCTTACTATATCATAGGAAAACTGCAAGGAAACCTACTTACATATCTAAGTAGAAGAAACAGATAAGCATAAAGGCAATAAAAAATAGCTTGAACATATTTCACTGTATCACATCCTTAAAAGGGTCCCTCTGAATTGAATTTCAGATAATATATATTGAGAACCTTCAAAAAGGTTAAAAACCTTTGCCTCCTTCTCCCTTTGGGATTTTTTGTTTTGTTTTGTTTTGTTTCCCCAGAGAAGGGACCTCAGTGTAATTCTAGCTATTCGGTTCCTACATTTGCTTCCCGTCCACCCCCCCCCACCCCATGCAGGTACACTGGCTGACTGATTGACAAAGCAAGTGAGAACTACGAGGCAGTTTGGCTCAGTTCCGCTTTTTTCTCTTGCTTATTCACACAAGGTATACTCTCCCCACTGTTCTTCCAAGACATACAAGGCAAGGACCCACCTTTGCAGGGAGAAGTCACCCATACCCACCATTGTCAATACCCTGTGGCTACAGCCTGAATATGGGATCTACCAAGAGGCTCACTTAGCTCTCACACGAAGTTACAGCTCTCAACTTGGCCATTTTCATTACAAAAAATGATATTTTGACCTCTAACTGTACTCTACTTATTGGGAGCCCCTTGGAAACCATAGCACCTAGCAATAGATAACTCCATTCCTGGGCAATTTATCTTAAGGAGTGAACCCAGAACAAGAAACACTCTTAAAGATGCATAAAGATGTTCAGTGCCATATTAATTATGATAATGAAAAACTGCCAACAATCTAAATATCCATGACTGGATAATAGGTCACAAGTCAGATGGTAAATCCACATGACAGACTCCCATGTGATTGTAAAAAGGATACTTATAAAAACTGCGTAATAGCACAGGAAAATGTTTTTGAAGTCATGTGGGAGCAAAAATTAATGTAGAATGAAATCCACCAAGTCTCTTACTTCCCTGATTCTTGACTTCCTCTTGATTTTGTTCCCACTACTCTCCAGTAAGCCCTGCTTTCATTCCATTTCTTGAGGAAGACAAGCTTCCTTACTCATTTTCTGACTAGCTCCTTCTTATTTGTGTTTCTACTTAAAAGCCAACTCCTCCAGGAAAATGCACCTGACCACTCCGCCTAACGCTACCCATCCCACGTCTTACATCATCTTATTTTACACTGAGTACGTACCACCATTGATGTTTTTGTTCCTTGTTTCTCCACCCAGTGGAATGTAAGTCTCTCTAGTACAAGGACTTGTCTGTCTGCTTCCCTCCCATATCCCAACATTTACAGCAGGGCTTGACACACGCCAGGTGCTCAACAAATGTTCATGTGAATGAAAAATAAAGACTTAAGGTAACTTGAAGGGCACCTGAGTTGCTCAGTCGGTTAAGTGTCTGGCTTCGACTCAGGTCATGATCTCACAGTTCGTGGGTTCAAGCACTGCATTGGCTCTGTGCTGACAGCTAGCTCAGAGCCTGGAGCCTGCTTCAGATTCTGTATCTACCTCTCTCTACGACCCTCCCCTGCTCGTGCTGTCTCTCTCTCAAAAATAAATAAAAACATTCAAAAAAAAGAAAGTAACTTGATATAAATTTTTAAGACAAAAAATTATATACAGGAGCAATGTTGGTAGGCAACATTAATTATAATGTTATAATATCTTCTAACGTGAGGAAGTCCACGCCAAAGCATATGGGCCATGATGCCAGGACACTGTACGTGGGAGAGATCAGAACTGAGAGAGGCGGACACCTGCTCGTGGTCCCTCTTCAAGCAAAGCAGTGCTACTCATTCTCTGCCTTCTACAGTGGGCATCCCACCCATGTTTTTCTTAAGAGAAAGGGCTTTATGGCTTAAAAATTTTTGGAAACAGCACATTAATTCTTCATGGATGTGAACATAGTATTTTATATGTGGGGACAGAAAGAAAAAAATCAATTCGTTGGGTAGAAACCACATAAAGGAAACTAATCATGAAGGAGAAATTTGGAAGAAAAAGAGAAGAAAAAATCTTCCTAAAATTAAGGCATATTGGAGATCTAGAAATTACTAGCAAACAAAGTAAAACAAAACAAAAAGCAAAGAAAACAAATCATCTTCACACACGTAGTCCAAACTGAAAGCTCCCCAATGTGTACAATACATGCAAGTAAAATTTATTTAAAAACTGAGCTTGTCATACCTGGCCAGAGTCTCCAGTACAATATTCAGTAATATCACACCCATTCACAGCATCCCGACATTCATACCCTCGTGGCTGAAACTGCAAATCAAAATTCAGTATTAGGAGCTAGTATTAATATTTCAAATACTATTGTTTTATTCACCAACAATCCAGATACTCTCCCATAACCATCACCAAATTCTGTTTATGAATTAGCAAGACAGGTGCAGAATAGAGACAAGGTCCAGGCGCCACTCCCTGTAGTAAATACGAGTCACTAACCAAGGCATTCAACTTTAGATTTCAAAACCCACGGTCTCAGAGTATTACTTTTGGAAAACAAAGTAATGGCAATTATGTGAGGAAGATACAATAGTGTGGTTTAAGACAAAAGAGAAAATCACTAAAATGAAAACGTTTAAGATCTCTCTGAAGATTGACATACACATTCAGCTTACACTAATTATAGCTACGAGCTTGATGTTAATCTTTCTGTAACTAAATATACACAATCAAATTTCAGTGAATTCACATGAACGCCTTTCAGTGACACCAACCACGTAAGGGGGTGGGTAAAACATGAAGGGAAAAGACCACTGAAGTCAAGCAATTTGTAATCTGGTGGGGAACAGAAGATAATCAAGCTGCAATTTCCTAAAATGCCATAATGCATAATACCTCTTGGTAGTGAATAAAATTATAAAATCATGTAACGTTATGGTTCTAAGGAATGTTAGAGGTTTGGTAAATGAGAAAAAGGAATGTTAAAAAAGTGACTTTTCAAAAGCTCACTGGAAGTTCTACAGATGGACATTAACTGGGTCCATACACACATAAGCTGTACATATACACATACAAACATTCCTTAGCTAGCTTTCTTGCCTTGTAAGGGATTTCAGAAACAAAACATCAAAATGTAAGCACTAGGTTTTATGTCCATTGTCCAAAATGAAGTATAGTAAGTTTTAAAGAAAAATGTTAGGTCTTATTATTAAAAAGGCCATAGGAATTGTCCCTTTTCTATTCAACCATGTAATGTGGCTTTCATCTGAATTACCAGGGCAACTCTCAATGTTTATTTGTAAGGAGTTAGGTAGATTTACTGATGTTACAAAACTGCGAAGCGCATGTTAATCAACAGTGAGAGATTGAGCGAATGTGTCCATGAAAAGGAAGATGTAAGTGCCAGGTAACTCACGAGACAAGAGGTATTGTTACAGCAGGGCCCGTCGCTGCAGTGAGCCCCATTGGAGAGAGAGCATTTCTTACAGCACAATCCATAGCATTCCTAGAGGAAACAATGTCACATGAGTAAGCAAAGACGTTTACCTGCTGGTCATCCAATCTTGTCTCCACATGTGTAATCCATGTGGGGAGACTTATACAAGAGTGAGCAAATATTCTAGGAAGTAATCACTTTAAACAATGGTAAGAGTCCTTCCTGCCATATTTTTCAGCCAAGGGTGATCTTCTGTGAAAGGGCTTCTCTACCAAAAAGTAAGCTTATTTTCTTAGCAGGCAACCTGACCTTTGGTTAGCTCTAATACATTCGTAAGACTCTATCTAGTTATTTAACATTTTATTTTGTTTTTAAAGTAATCTCTGCACCCACCATGGGGCTCAAATTCACTACCCTAAGATCGAGGGTTGCAAGCCCCACCGACTGAGCCAGCCGGGTGCCCCAAGACTCTATCTAGTTTTATTAGAACAAAAACAAAACACACCATGTTTCATGATTTGGTAAAATTTGAATGGCATGGATTTGAACTACGGATTTTTAAGAGGTAGGAGATTTGATTAGAAGAATCCATTTGGGGGTTATTTTTCAAACAAGGCCATAAGGACATGATTAATTCTAACATATCTGACCTGGGATTAAGCATTAACATAAAGATAAAAAAGAAAGGCAGTAAGACCACAGAGAAAAGCAGTATAGCATTCTCACTGATGTATCCTTGTTTGCTCTGGGTAAGGTCTGTGCCGAAGATGGAAAAGACCTCTTATACCTACCACATGTAAACCACAGTCACATTCCTCCCCAGCCTCCACATATCCATTTCCACATTCTGTGGGCTCAAATAACTGAAAGAAATTAGGAAGAGAAAGGAAAAATGTTTTAATTTATCTCAGAAAATCAACACACCAACTGGGCCATACACATGGCCCTATAATCAGCTATCAGGTGATATTCTTCTGTGATCTGTTGTTATGGCACCTATAAATGATGTCTGTGTGGGGAACACGTTCACTTATTAATAACACTTCTAAAAAACCTATTCCAAATGGGATACTATTTCCTGGAGGATTGTCTGGATGCAGGCTCCAGAGATGACCTCTACCATGAGAATTACTTGTTAATGGAAATAAGCTGTCAAAAAGAATAAATCATTTACCATATTTGCTAATGGAGCTAAAATGCATTACTACGACTCACAGATATCTAATTTGGTGACCTATCTCCAGGCAACTGAGAAAACAAAAAATTGTCAAAAAGATAAAAATGTTTCGGTCACAGCCAAATGTGATATACACAATCAAGGAGATACAAATAAGCTTAGAAAAGGTGCTGCCCATAATTCTCATTGAAAAGAAATCTGTACTATCCAAAGCATATTATATAAATAAGCAGACATATGCATGGCTCTATAGAAATCTCTCAATCATCTCTGGAGCAATGGAAGAGTCAAGTTTCTAGAATGATTCACTCTACTATGCTATGAACTTCACTTGCCAATAAACTATATTGCAACCAATGATAGAGACAGTTGATTGTTTACAAGAAACTTCCTATTTTCCATTAGCTGGGGCAAGGTCTCCCTGGGCATGTCCATCACACCTGGATGAAGACTGGAACAGCACATCCCAACCCAAATGCTCAAAGCCATGAGTATGAGAGGGCAAAAGGGACCCCCTTCCAGTAGCACCGCCCCCCCAAGGAAGGGCCACCTTCCACTGAGTCCACCTGACAAAGACCCAATTCTCCTTCCACTTCCAGGAAGGGAAAACTCTTATTAGAAGCAAGAAAGGTTTCCAGGTTACTTGGGAGGAGTTGGACTCCCCCATGGGAAAGTCCAGTGAGTGAAATCCGAAGTCCAAACCTCCTTGGTATTTTATCAGCAAGCAGGAGAAAATGGAAATGCAAAGGTCAGAATGGAACATGGCTAGCACTTTTTATCAGGCCTCCCATGGATTCAACTGCCAGATTTCATTCTTGGACCCTGCTTCATCCTGTGACAGGCCACTATCACAAACTAAGTGGAAAACATGGCTCAGGGGAAGGATCCCACAGCACAGAAAAGAGGCACACAGATAGTGTGAAAATAACATACAAACTGTGCATACCTACATTCAATCACTAAAAGCACTTAGAAAAATAAAGTTTGTTCTTTGATGCATACATAGGGGTGCCTGGGTGGCTCAGTCGGTTGAGCATCTGACTTCGGCTCAGGTCGTGATCTCACAGTTCATGGGTTTGAGCCCCGCATTGAGCTCACTGCTGTCAGCCTGTCAGTGCAGAGCCTGCTATGGATTCTCTATCCCCTTCTCTCTCTGCCCCTCCCCTACTGTGCTCTCTCTCAAAACATAAAACATTAAAAAATTTTTTAAAAACTCTTCTAGGGCACCCGGGTGATTCAGTTGGTTAAGCATCTGTCTCTTGACTTTGGCTCAGGTCATGATCTCATGGTTCATGAGATGGAGCTGCACCTAGGGCTCCATGCTGACGGCACGGTGCCTGCTTGAGATTCTCTCATGAGTTCGTGCTCTCTCTCAAAATAAATAATTCACTCACTCACTCACTCATAAATAAATAAATAATTCTGCCATGTAGCTTAACAAATAAATCCAAAGCAGGCTCCAGGCTCTGAGCTGTCAGCACAGAGCCCAAAGCAGGCTCCAACTCATGAACTGTGAGATCATGACCTGAGTCAAAGACAGACACTTGACCGACTAGTCCACCCAGGTTTATTAATTTTAAAATTGAAGATATATAGTTATTTTTATTTAGTTTCCACATTATTGGAATTTCCTTTCTACTCACAGGCACTTTTGGAAATCTAAGAGTGGATCCTTATACACACACTAGAAATCTTAGAACTCAGTGTTGTTCCCCAAGGCATGCTGCTTATAATTAGCCAGCGAGCCACAAGGGAGGTAAAATTTGTTACATACATTGCAATTTATAATGCCAGCAGCTCACATTAATTCATTACTACTCATTTTCCCCATTCTAAATACTTTGAAGTTTTCAGATTTCTTGCATTGAGATCAATGCCATGAAAGGCAGGCGGCCGAATTTAATGATGCAAGGTCACTTTAAAATTCCTGTTTCTTTTTTCGCAGCCTTACGGAGATTTCATACAGATGTCAGACATCAAACTACTATCCCCTGACTACAGGAGTATCACTTATTTATAAGGATAGGAGTAAATTATTCTGTCAATTATTCACACTAGTCACTGATTTTTTTAAGGCTAACTTGATTTCACTGCTCTCTTAATTCATAGAACATTAAGTCTTTTTGTTTAGCAAATGGGCTCTATTTGACTTATGAAATAGTATGGTCAAAAGAAATATGAAATCTACAATGTTAGAATTTCTACACCATCTGCTAATTAGCAGCAATCCTGTCTTTTTGCTTGTTGAACAATTCATTTCCAAAAATGCTACTATAGGTCCACAATCCCTTCTCCAAAAGCTTTGTAGCCAGGGAGTTTGAAAGTCTGGCTTTGCTAGATTTTAGAAAAGTCTGATGCAATGGCCATGTTCTATGTAACAGCCCTGAGGGGCCTCACGCATACCCTATAATCAAAACCATTTATATTTCTGCAGTAAGACTTATGAATATTTACACTAGGAGAGATAATAAAGGTTTTCAGTTTAAGACAAGTTTTACTGCCTTGACATGTTCTATGAAAACTCATAAAAAACACTTCCAATTTTTTGAGCTTTTTGAACTAAGCAATTGTGTATAAGGATTGTGACATGGTGTATATGAATTTGATGAAATGCCAATTGACAACACGGACCTTCCCACAAAGAGAGACTACATAATAAATAATAAATACACATATGTATTTATGAGATCCATAAATACCTTGAGCCAGTTTCTGTCTGGCACATATTAGTAATGCTTCCCGTCTAGGAGAATAGACCACTCAAACAAACAAAAAAAAGCCCTAGGGAGAATGTCAAAGGAAAATGGAATTTTTGTCAGAGAAATGGGTTAAAGCAATATATCTGTTTTTGTTTTTATTTTTTTTAATGTTTGTTTATTTTTGAGACAGAAACAGAGCGTGAGCAGGGGAACGACAGAGAGGGAGATAGAATCCGAAGCAGGCTCCAGGCTCCAGGCTCCGAGCTGCCAAAACAGAGCCCGGTGCGGGGCTCGAACCAACAAGCTGTGAGATCGTGACCTGAGCTGCAGTTGGACGCTTAACCTACTGAGCCAGTCAGGAACCCAATATATCTTAATCTAACCCACAGTCTCTTAGCAGTAGGATGAAAAATGCTAACGTGAAAACTTCAAAGATATTTTAATTGAAGGATGTTTGGGTTTTTTGGAGGGGAAGGAGGGAGGGGTATAGCCAGCATTGAAAAATCAAAGATTCACAACAGGGAAACTATGGTTTTATCATTCATTTAAACAGGACCACTTCTTCAACATGATAACGGCTTCTATAAATATTAATCTGATTGACAAAAAGAAAACCTGTTTTCCAAGACAAGTATGTGACGTTTGGCAGTGTTCCACTGTAAAAAGACAGGTCTTTCTGCATCTAGTTTTATTAAGCTACCTTTCCAGCATTTCACAAGGAGTAAAATGCAAGAATGGCTTTTAAGTCTTTTCCCACAAACAAGAGATTTGAGAGCTGACCTGAGGTATATATGATTTCATAGGCTGTTGCTTTCATAAACCTTATGTACTTCAAATGAATTTCTTAGAAGCAAAAACAAAATTGGGCAAATGATTACACAGTTACTAACCTTCGTCGGCCGGTTGAAAAGACAGGCTCCGCCCCCTCTCTGCAAAAAGTCTCTGTATTCCAAAATGCTGCACTTTGAGAACTTTCGGGAATGGGACACCCTGAGAAAATAAAGAATCAATTATGTAAATAATTTACCAAAAGCAGTCATCAGAGAAGAAAATTAAAACCCTTGAACTAGAACAAAATGTTCACTCTGGATCTAGATGATTCCACACAAATTTTGACAAGGCATTTATGCCCCAGTTGCCAGCTCAGTATGTGTGGTAGAGTTTATAAAAACAGAAATTCAAAGAAAACCACGGATTGGGAGGTAGGTTACCTCAGCAGCCGGGCTCTTCTGCGCCTGGGCTTGGACCAGTTTTAGAAAGCTCATCACTAAACTTCTCCACCCAGGCTATATTTGTAAATGTGGTCATTTGTATTTGCTCTGTCTCTGTAAAGGCAAGCACTTTTTTGCCTCTGTCCCAAATAAAAGACGCAAGGGAACCTGCTAGATTTTACTTTGGAAGAAGGAATTCTTACAGTCAATTTATTAAAGATTACATAATGCAGCCTTCAGGAACACAAGTGAGGCAAACAATGAAACCCTAAAGAGAAACATTTTATTATACACACACATACACACAAGGATATCTGTATATATGTACTTAGGACATATACACACAGCAAAAACAGAATTAGGATAAGCTCTTTCTGAATTAGAATTGAGTAATAAATAAATCCTTATGCTCAACTTCAAAAACAATTGGTGATATTCATGACGTAGCAGGAATAAAGCCTCTGTGATGTAATCAATCAAAGTACTATCTCTGTGTCGGTGCATAGGGAAATAGTATACACATGGTCACGGTTAAATGGAATTATACGTGCTGATTCTTTGGGCATATTTGTCATAGAACTTGATTTGAGGGTGACAGGCTACTTATTCCAAGATGTAATCCAATAGTTGTTTTGTACCCTGGTGCACGAGGGTGGCACACGGCAGTAGGAAAAGTCTGGCATTGTTGACAGGGGTCTCTTAAAGAGGCTTGGCATTTCCCCTAAAAGTCTGCTAAAACTGCATTTCCAATAAGAAAATAAATTGGCATACATACACATATTTAAACACACAGACACACATGCACATACACACACACTAACTTTAAAAAGTTTTATTATATCCTAAGGGTGGTCAGTCCAAAGATTCATTTAGAAGTTGGGAGTTCAGAAGGCAGAAGGCACCTCCCTTTAGAAGCAATATTATAAATAGTGTCACCTTCCTATAGTAGTCCTCAAAAAGGCTGTTTAAGCCACAGTGTTACTGAACTATGGTGCGACAGTAAGGGGAGCATGAAGTTAACCATTTCATGGTTAAACTACATTTCTAGAATCCTATGTCCTAAAGCAGCAGGAAGAATGTTGACTCTCTGCAAGCCCTCACTCCTCATTTTCCCATGAGCAGGACTCCGGGGAGGGGGCGGGGGGAGTAAGGAAGGGACCCTGCAGGAGTAGGTCAGGGCCTCCGGCCACTGGGGCTCCTCGGGGTGGGAGGCGGGACTAGAAATTGGTGATGTGTTGAGCAGCTATCTGGGATGAAGAGAAGGTACAGGAGAGACAAAACGGGTGAGAAAACCTCTCCCACATAGACGGGGTGGGCGCTAGCCTAGGGGGCCGTAGGGCCGTGGCCCCCATGGGTGCAGGGACCCGCAGCAATGTTTCCAGGCTTTGGTTCACAGCTGCAGCAGCAGCTCTGGGAAAGTGGCCCTAGTTCCCAAAGTATCCTCACAAGAAGAGAGGAGATAGGTGAGAAAATGTTCAAATTTCTATCAATAGGAGATAGCTAATTTAGACACAATGAATCTATCTTAAGAACAACAAAAAAAGCTTTATTGATTAAATAAGCAATATAGTACAATTTTTACTACGGCAAACATGTCCATTTGAGAGTTCCTTAAAATATAAATTGATACCTAAATTGATTTTCACGGACGGCTTCAGGCAGACAACCAGCTTTTATTCTAAGTGCACTAAAAAATTAATGCCTCTACTAAACTTAGAAGCATTTAATAACGTGCTTCCTTTAAAGGTTAATAGAAATAGAAATTATTACTATATGTTGCTCTTATCAACAAATTTAAGGAAAAAGTTAAAATATAAGGCAAATTCATCCTTCCAGTTTTAAAATATCAGATAATTAATGATTGAATTTACACTGAGTGCTGAGCCTACAAGACCAGTATGCAGGAGACTGTGTATGTAAGCATAGGCAGCAATTTCAGTGAAAGGCATATGTCAAATGTATATATAATGAAAATTTACCCTGTTTCCTCCATGATGCAGCCACCCCAGGACTCCGTGCAGTCACATTCTAGTCCAATGAAATAATAAGCAACAGAAAAAAAAGAGAAACAACAAAAGTCACATCTTTACTTTGCACTGCAGCTCTTGAGAAAATTCATTACCAATTCCATGACATAAAGATACAGAACGTGGGGTCTCTCCAAACAAAACCTATTTCTTTTAAAACAATATTTCTTTGGGGCACCTGGGTGTCTCAGTTGGTTGAGTGTCTGGCTTCAGTTCAGGTCATGATCTCACGGTTTGTGGGTTCGAGCCCCGCGTCAGACTCGGTACTGACAGCTAGCTCAGAGCCTGGAGCCTGCTTCGGATTCTGTGTCTCCCTCTGTCTCTGACCCTCCCCTGCTCATGCTCTCTCTCTCTCAAAAATAATGAAACATTAAAAAAATTTAATAAAACAATATTTCCTATCCCTTTCAGAAGTATAGTTTGCTTTCTAAGACAACAGCTGTCAAGAAATAAAACTGTGCCTCTCTTCATTCTTGTAACTCAGAGAACTCAATTCACGTTTACTGGAAAGTAGCCTGGTCTGGAAATGAAAAGCCCGAGGTCTAGCCCAAGTTCCACTGCTGAGGAAAACAGGGAATAGCCTCTCGGCCTGTCTCCCAGAGTGGGTCACAGGCTCACGCAAGACGAGCGCCTGTCTGTGCTCAGTGAGCTGGGAGGCTCTCGGGCACAGATATAATGAGTCATCACAGAAGCTCCGCCAACAGAGCGCACTGGAAGTTCCAGGAGAGAATCCCATTTGCTAGAGTCAAAGTGAAGTTCAGCCAGAGACCTGAAGAACGCTACGCTAAAAGGTTTAGGAAAAGAGAGCATTCGAAAATAAAAGTGTAAATAGTCATTTAAATTAAACAATAATCATAAACTCAACATAGATGCCAGACACGGACATACTGATCCAGTAATGGGCTGTTCTTTTCTTTTTCCTATTCTTTTTTCTATCATAAACACAGATACTTTTAAACAAAGACTTCCAGGTGAATTTTTTAAAAGTCGAAGTTCAGAACTAATGAACCATCTACCTAAACAAATAATTCACTAAGGACTAAAACGTGTTGGGAAGGAACTACTCCAGGCATCAGTAATGAACCCCTACTTCTCACTGCAGACCCTCACCCAACTCCATGACAGGGCTCTGCTGACCCCAGCGCTGGCCTCTTCCCGGCCCCAGACTTCACAAGCAGGGTCGTATACTTGGCCCTACTCCTTCTGATCTTAAGGCCATCTATCCCCCTGATGGAACCCCAGATACCTCCTTTAGAGTATACTGTGTGTTTCCTTGCAAAAGCAAATACTCTGAGCAAGATATTAATAAATGAAAGTTCATGGATATTTGCTAACTGCCACCAGACTTAATACACCAATAAAGTGATGACTTAATATGTCCAAAAAGGAAATCGAGAAGCCCCTGGATATGTATTTTGTTTCAAGTTTCCATAACATTATGCATTAATGACAGTCATTTGATAGTCATCAAAAAAGTATAAAATGGGGGTGCCTGGGTGGCTTGGTCAGTTAAGCATCTGACTTCAGCTCAGGTCATGATCTCACGGCTTATGGGTTCGAGCCCTGCATCGGGCTCTGTGCTGACAGCTCAGAGCCTGGACCCTGCTTCGGTTCTGTGTCTCCTTCTCTTTCTGCTCCTGCTTGTGCTCTCTCTGTCTCAAAAATAAATAAACATCAAAAAATAAAAATTTTTAAAAGATAAAAAATGTAGGATAATGTTAACATAGATTTATCTTCTCTGGGGAGATGAGGTGGGCAGGGAGACCTTTACTTTTAGCGTCTGATAATTCACAGAGGGGAGCAGACTTCCACTTAGGAGAATAATTTGAGTGAATACTTTGGTCCTTTTATCCACAGGGTCACATTATGACTTTTGTGGGTCCTAGGCACTTTGCCTCAGGCCGCAGAAGTGTATTAGAAATTGTATTTTGCTACTTTGTTGGTTTAAAGAGGAATATAATCCAGGTTGGATTTTATTCTGATTTTTAAAGAAATTCAAAAATTTCATGAACTCCTAAAACCATTGCAGGCCTTGGATATTTTGCTACTGGAAGCTCAGCCCCGTCTTTCCATCTTCCTCTCTTCTGGTTAGTGAAGGGAGTGACCCCAGCAGTCACTGGCTGCATTCTCCCACTGGACGGGATCTTCGGCCCTGTTCGGACTCCCTCTTGGCACTGCCCGCCCACCAGAGTGCTATCTTCTACCACCTATTCCCAGGTTTAAAGGGCCCTAGGGCAAGGCTGTCTGGAGGCTTCTTCTTGAACTTTTCTGATGGGACCATGTGAGTGAGTTCTGTTGGTGGTAGGTAGGTGGGGAATTTTAATTAGTGTTGGCGCTCCTTTTTTGACACTAGATCTAATCTATTCCTTGATCCGATTGTACTATTATTAACTCCCTGATGGAGTCTTGTTGGCATCTAGTGTCTATACTCCACCGCTTAGAACCCAGAGAGTACTCACCACCCTCAACCCCCACACTCTGCAGTGTGAGAAAGAGCTGATCCCACTCTGAGAAAGTGAATATGATTTTGTGAATTTTAAAGGAGAGATATCTACAACCCAAACAGATTAAGAATTACCTTAAGTCACTCATTTGATCATCTTTTTTAAGAGGAAGGACGTAGACTACAATTAAACTATAATGACTTAGGAATGAAAAATATTTATTTATTGACTGGACATGCATTATATAGACAGAATGGCACATGAAAGTGAGTAAGAAGGTCAATGTACATACTTGGCTTTCTGCTAGAAGGTTCCCATTGGATTCCAAGGTTTTGAGCCAGGCTCTGCGATAATACTTGTGCCACTGCCATTGGAAGACCATACTGTTTTTCAGAGTTGAAAGTGTGTGGAAACATTTGAGAGAGTGCACAAAGCTAGTTATTATTTCTTAGTCATCACCACATATCACCTCAGTACCCTAAGTAGAGCCTCACCACATCAAAAGGTGGCATATGCTCGGTATCACTTTTTCCTTGCAACTGGGCCCAAGAAGCAGAGAGCCTCCCTTACTATGTGGCATCTCTCAGAACTCGATGCTCTCACATGGAAACATAAGCTACAAGTCCTAAAAGGCTGTGCCCCAATCCGACTCATCCCAAACCGAGAATAAATTCAACTGACTATAAACACGCCAAGAGAGGTCTCTACTGAATGGCAGCTATTGGGATAACTTGTTATAATATATCCTGGCATTTATATAGTTGGTTCAGCCTTTTTGGGTGCTGTCGCTCACTGTTGTAAGAATTTCCTTTATATAAATGAAGGCACTGGAATCCAAACAATGAGATTAGGGAAATATTTGTTTCAATGAAGTCTACAGATAAAGAGGTAGAAGGCACAAAGATGAAAATTTTGCATAGGGAGAAACCAAAGATATGGATTGAATATAATCACAAGCTCTTTGATTTAAATGAATTAAAACCTAACATCTGCAACAAAGCATTATAGCTTAAAGTTACCAGGAAAGGAATAATAAGCTTATAAAAATGTATCCATAGAGGTGAAAAAGTATCTGAACCAATCTCTGGCGTGCATTTGCCTGATAAATATGAAAAACTGTTATTATGAAATGAAGCAATACCTCTTTTCTAACACCAAAGACGACTTTGGGTTCTATTTACTAATATAAATCACTTATACCTTATTCTTGATGTCACTGTCATTTTAAACAAGCCCGAGAGGGATGTAAACTAGGCCACAGGGAAGAAAGAGATCAGATGCAAAGACAAAGCTCTACTTTAAGAAAATTGATCAAATTTACCTCATTCACGCCAACTCCCCTTGTGAGAGAACAGACACCTCCAAAGTAACTCAGACTGCTTCTTTTGTAGTGGAATGTCACACGCCTACAGAAAAAGAAAGTGCCATCAGGAAGCCAATGTGGTGAGCATCATATAAGATCTACCAAAACATGTCTGCTCACTCTATACTGAATACCCCAAACTCAGCTTACACTGATACCCCAAACTCAACTTCCCTCAAGAAATCCATTTGAAATACTTTTAGGTTTATCTTGTCATAAATGCTTTTAAATTTATATAATGTTAAGCAATCTCAGTAGAACAAACATTAATTGAGCACCTACTTAGCACTGGCTGATTATTATAAGTTTATAAGTTATTAGAAGTTGCTGATTATGAACTGAGAGAAAAGAATAAAGAGCTAAGGTGAGAGGCAAGGAAGGAGGAATCTGGGTGGTCTGATTCCAGGATAAAACCTTGAAGGATGGTCTGAAAACAGCTTTGTCATGAGTGGTCAAGGAAACCACTTATTATATTAAAAGAAAGTACGGTAATCCTTCCTTTTAAGGATAAAATCTCAATTTTATTCAATGGCTCACTTCAAAAGACTATATTTCTAGCCTCTCTTGCAGCTATGTGTAGCATGTGATGAAGGGATAGTAAATGATTTACTGGTACAATTGATATGTGCAAGCTTTCAGGAAATCCACTTTAACGGAGCTAACTCAGCTGGAAGGAATGCTCTGGAAGAACATTCTTTTGCACTCTTCCTTCCCTGTACTCCTGATGCCTGTAATAAAGGCGGGTGCACCAGCAGCCACCTTGATTCATGAGTTCGCCTGGAAGATGGAAAGTATGGAGAAAAGAACATGCTCTGAAGGTAAATCTTGTGACTGTGGAACCGCCTTCTCAGCACCAGAAGGCTTACCTCGCTGCTGCATATGTAACCAGAGAAAGAAATCAATTCAGGCTCAATACATTTATGTATAACTTAACTGGTACAGTAAAGGGATAAAGATAAATGTCAACCCAAAGACCACGGGTACATACGAGATGAGGTGCACGGCATCAGCATGCTGTTTAATACGCTGCCGGTATTTGGAGAACTCGTGGAGCATCTGCACAGGGTTGGTGGTGATCTCGATATGATCCTTCTCAGTCCAGGTCTCTACAGCCACCAGGACAACCCTGGTATTAAGCTGCTCCTTGTAAATCTGAGGGTATACAACAGGACAGGTGCAGGAGGAAAACACTGGGTCAGACATGCACAATCAGTGATTCAGAGTCAGTGGAAGGACAGGAGGGGAGGTGAGAGGAGAACATGAGGTCACAATTAGCTCAGCACAAAGAATCATCTTTCCTTTCTCATTTCCAAGAGCAAAAATAAAGAAATAACAACCACACAATTCAGCCTCTCTCCTATTACACTATTCCAACCCCAAATCAGCACAATCAGTGGTCAGGCATCTCACTAGGGGATGGACGGTAGGGATGTCAAGATTCTAAAGACTTGACATAAATTCTAAACAGGGTTGAGTAAAATCCCTCTTCTAAACTTCACAGGAGGTAACATGTAGGAGCCTGACTTACTGGCTCTGGGTAAGTGCAGTATGACCAGTGAGTCCTGCAGGACTGGAATAGACCGGTAAATCCTTGGACAAGCACCAGCAACATGGCTGGCTTGCCCTTGGAGGCCCTGTGACACTTCACGTAGAATAACACCCGGAGGGAATCACTGATCTGGGCCACAACAAGGAAAGCAGATGCATGTCACCCCTTTCACCCTCACCACAGGGTGGCAACATTCACAATACCTAAACTGTATCTTTCTGCTCTCTTTCTCGTTTTGGCCCCGTAGCTAAACAATTCACACAATCAAGCAGCTTCAAAGACTGCTGTCATTTTGTCCTATTGTCAAGCTAATTAAGAAAATAATGGGTGTCTTTGAACTCACTGAAGAAAGGGAACATCATCATGCCTAACTCACCCTGCAGCTCTAATGGTTTTTACAACAAGCAAGTTAAAAGTAATGTCTTTTTAAAATGAGCTGGTCAGCTTCAGAAGAGCCCAAAATAAAAATTCCACTTTGCAAGATGTGATTCTATTCAATCACGGTAGAATGACAACACAAAGATGCAACCAAGTCAACAATGTTGGAAGCAAAAATGGTGTGTTCAATACTCTTTTCCATACTAACTAGTATTTTTTGCCCGAGAAGGCCTGCTGACAAGAGCCGAAACTACAGAAAATTAATTACCCAGCTGTAAAATGGCTTTCAGAATTTCAATCTTGACTCTGTACGATCCACTATGAGCATCCACCCGTGTTTTGCCTTTACCTAGCTGTCCCTGCAGGTGTCATATGTGATGAGTATTTACATGATTGAAGGTTTGGGAACTGTTTCCAAGGCGGAAAAGGAGGCAGTTCTTTGGAGAAAACAAGGATCATTTAGATATTTGGCAATTCATAAAAAGCCTTCCTTTCCCAGGTAAGAGGAGACATATAATAAATGTCAGATAAAAATATATTTTTTTAACCGAACAAAAGAACACTTTCCATTAGAACACAAAGGAGTATGCTATACTCAATCTAAGACTAGCCAAATTGAACTAGTTATTAGAACATAGCAAATAATATTCACGTCTATGGAATTCTAGCTAAAGCAGGAACAAGGACGAAAATCTTCACCATCTTCTCTGTAACTTATAAAATGAGAGGGAAAAAAATATTGAATGAACGATTTGTAGAGTTAGAAATTTTTGTAAGAAGATGTAGATTTTACAGCTTCAAATTAATTTTATTTGGGGACAGCACTTAGTTTTGTCACCTAAAAATAAAATCTGAAGCACTCACTACTGAGAAAGTAAATGTGAGATTTTTTAAAAACTGTATTTCCTATATTCTCCAAACACACTCCACCTCAATCTATTAGCTCTCTTGCCATATATTTAAGACAATAAGCTCAGCTGGTTATTATCAACAAAGACTCATTTGCCAAGTGTGATTTATACTCTTTGGTAGTTTATTTTCTCTTTTGTTTTTGTCCTTCATAGGCTTGGTGACAAATTGGTCTAGACCTCACTTATAAGCAGCACTGAAGCATCTCTGGGATGCTGCGAATGACTCAGCAGTCCCCGAAACTCTGATGACTTTGTGATGTTCCCACTCTATAATTTCTTAGCCAGATGAGCTTAAGGATGGCAGGTTTACTTTTTCCCAAGAAAGAATTCAAATAACAAACAGGCAGAAAGAGAAACCATTCCACCTTCGAAAAATAGGCTCACGAAAATCAGGATACTTACAGAATCCACAAGGTTGACCACAGACTTTGCAAAGTTATTGGTGTGTGCATGAGAAGAGCGATACTTCTTATACTGGAGGGGAAAGGATAGACCAGTCACTGCCAAGTCATAACTTAATGGCAAATTTCAAGATTCCGTAAAAGCAGAAATCTCACAGTAATAGTACAAACAGGGGTCTACTATACACACTTCAGCTCGTGCCCTGTTGGATATGGTGGTGTTCTATTTTACTTCTCTGTTAAGCAGCAAAACTCTATCTAAAACACCTTACCAGTTCCAGGGAAGGAGAGCGCCTGTAGAAATCTGTGTGAGAAGCTTTACACCTGAGCAATGAGTCGTTCATTCAGGCTTCACGTCTACAAATGCAACCTTTCTGTTCTCGCTGAAGCCACCTTGACCAGTTTGCGAAGAGCTTAGCCGAGAAATTTAGGCTAAGCTTTACACTCAAGACGCTTCTCACTTTAGCTCAAGATCATACACAGATCAAGAAATTTCCCTAGGCAGCATTTTAGATGCTGCCCATGATATGGAATGCATTGTCCATACATTTCAGTATATTCTTTCAGAAGAATGCCTCCTCCAAATAAAGCTTTTAAGAATGTTTATGGTTATTTATGATTATTTAAGAAAATAAAAAGTCAATTAATAGAATAATTCCGCAACAACAGCTGGAGGGCTACGGTTTTAGCCAAGAACACTGCACAGTAGGTCTTTGAGAGGGCATTTTAAAACTGACGTCTGCCACGGGGGAATCATGTCCTCTACTGAGGAGAAAAGAAAACATACTCAGAACTACTGAATCAGATTTGCACCATAAATCTTAAAAATCTGCCTTTAATCATAATTACTAAAATAACATCTTTCATAAACATTAAAAATGTTTCTAGGTTGGAAACCCACGATTTCTTTGTTTTTTTTCTCCTTTGCCCACTTTTACACTATAAATTTGTCAGGCTCCCTTCATTCATTCTCTCTCTACCCCTGGTACTATGATTTTTTTAAACAAAGGTCTTCATGTTTACATACCTGATATTTATTTTTTTATCATACTTCCTACACTGACAACCCAGGAAAAATGTGCAATAAATTAGCACCATGCTACTGGTTTGGTAGCATCATTAATTTATAGCCATTCACATTTATAACACTTGACATAGTGTGAATGTTTGTATCTCCCCAAATCCACGGGTTGAAATCCTAACTTCCAAAATGATGGTACTGGAGGTGGGGCTTTGGGGAAATGCTTTGGTCATGAGGCAGAATCCTAATAAATGGAGTACTGCCTCACAAAGGAAGCTCCAGAGAGTTCCATTGTCCCTTCTACCAGAGGACGTGAGGACAGAGTGAGGTGCTGGCTCTGAACTAGGAAGCAGGCTCTCACCAGAACACAACCATGCTGGCACCACAATTTTGGGGTCCTCAGCCCCTGGAACAGTGAGGAATTAATTTCCGTTATTCATAAGCCACGCCCACTGTGGTATTTTGTTACAGCAACCCGAATGGACTTGGACTCAGAACGGACTCGGGCTCTTTGCTATTGCTGCCGCTGTGCACTCTAATCTGACCTGAACTGTCTTTCTGTGTTCCTTAATAGTTAACGTCAATCTGTGCATATAACCATAAAACACCATATTGATCAAAAAATCTTAAGGCACTTTAACAGGGTGTTCAAACCTAGCATGAAGAAGTTGCTGTAAATAGCTAGATTTTAAGTTGTCCAGCAAATTCTACGCACTAAAAAATGTCAAAGACATGTTTTAACGTAAAAGCAGAAGTCTCAACATTAAGTCCCTTTGGGGTGATGAAAATGTTCGAAAGTCTCAACATGAAGAAGCACACATCACACACAAAAAAGGAAAACCGTTAGCTGACGACACCTATTTTAAGGCTGTGGTGTTAGGCACCTGTTACAACGCACTTTATTTTCTTCTGAACATTAATTTGTCCATTTTGTAGGCTTCTTTTTATAGTATAAACGTCTGGAAAAATATGACATGCAAGTTAAAAAAATTAACAAGATGAGGTCTTTTTTGAAGTCTATCAAAATGTGATGTTTTTCACTTATTTCATGTTCGTAATTTCCACATCTCTGTTTTCCTTTTTCAAAAGCCCACTATGCCCACTGTGGGGTAAGTGAATCAGAGAGGGTCTAGTAGGGAAGCAGAGGGACCTGCTGGGAAACTACTGCAATGGTCCAGGTAAGAGGGAAGGAAGGCTGGATATCTGTATAGAGAAGTAGGTAGACACACTGCGAAGGCAGGGTTCCCACGACTTGCTGATAAAGAGGGGAATAAAAGATGACTCCTAGGTTTTGAACCTGGATGGCCGAGGGAACAGTGGCACCACTTAAAATAATGAGAAAGGCTAGGGGAAGAGAAGCTTAGGACTAAGGAATCAAGAGTTGTGATTCAGAAATGTTAGAGATGCCTATTCACTACTGAAGTAGACACGCGAGTAGACAATTGGCTACATAAGTATGGATTCAGGAGGCTAGAGGCATAAAGTAGAGAGGGCCAAATTTAAAGTCATTGTATTTTTTTTAAAGATTGAGACTGGAAGTGGGCGTGTCGGGGGGAATTATAGAGAGAAAAGAAAGCCCAAAACCAAGTTAGGGGCAGGTACTCGCAAAAGTCTAGGGGCCAGGTACAAAAGACTAAAGAAAAAAATCAGTGAGGTGGGAGAGCTGTGTGTCACAGAAGGTAAGGGATGAAGAAAATGTTCCAAACAGGAGAGCGTGGTCAGCGGCATCCGCGGCTGCTGAGAGAGATGAATGATGGCGGCGAGCAGTGCCCACAAGGATTTACTAGGATCTCTAAGAGTTTCACCTACAACAAATACATGCTCCTCACAACTCCATGAGGTGGGTTTTATTAGCCTCATTTTAGAAAAATGGAAAGTGGGGTTCAGAGAGGACAAAGAACTTAGCCACGGCCACACCGCTGGAATTCAATGCCTACTCTGGGTTCAGACAGAAGATAAACCTTTTCTGTTAACAATTCTTATAAAATAGTTTCTGTATATTCCCAATAAGTCATGATTATTGATGAGAACTCATAAATAGTTAGGTGCCCATAAAATATGGTGGTTTTCAAGTAGGGTTTAAACTGAAGTTTAAATTGAAAAATGTGTGAGTTATAACATACTTGCATTCTCTGACTTATACATAAGGACACAGCAAAAATGTCAGCAAGACATTTTTTGTGCGCTTTAAAGTATTTCAACCATCTTTCTATTAGAATAAGGTTTTTCATATTTATATTTAGCCAAGTGGCTCAAAGAAATGTTTGCAGACCCTTATCAAGGCTATAATTGGCCCACAAATTAGGTTCCACCAGCCAGCTACTAAGATGCTTTCTACAAAATTGAGGGATTTTTCTTTTCTAATTGAAAGCCACTGAAAACATGATGCTTGTTCAAAGAAAAGTGTCTGCATTTTTTTTTCAGGAAGCCAATATTAGGTTACTCTGAATTAAAGAGGTTAGCTTGAATGTGAATGTAGGCAAAATGTTTCTATTTCCTGCATGAATAAGAACTAATTTTGCATATAAGAAATTGTGCAATCTCCATTTATGATAAAACTTACTTTCACATTTTGTGATCACTGAAAATAATTTACATTTAAAGTGCCAAATTTACTTTTCCTTCCTGAACAATTACAACACTTAGGAAATTTGCTTTTTGAAAAAAAAGTTAAAATTAGAGCTTGATTTTCAACCCAAGGGTGACGGTTATCAAAACAACAGTGATGCTTCATCTAGCACAAAGATTATAAAATGAGTAATTTCAGGGATGATCATTCTAAAACCCAATAGCAAATCTTCAGATATTAAAAAACAGATGGTATTTATTCTAGTTCAGTGTTACTTTCAAAACATGAATTTCAGTACTCTGATCCACGTTCTGATTTACTACTTCTTTGTGGCAATGAAATTCAACAACTACTTAAAAAGAAAAACTTTTTTCTCATTTCTTACTATGCATTCCCTCCAAATTTATTAGTGCAAATTATAGTTCTTTTATTCTAGTTTCTTTTTTTGTCTTTTTTTATTTTTTATTTTTAATGTTTTTTAATTTATTTTTGAGAAACCAAGAGAGCTAGTGTGAGCAGGGGAGGGTCAGAGAGAGAGGGAGACACAGAATCCAAAGCAGGCTCCAAGCTCTAAGCTATCTGTCTGCACAGAGCCCGAGGTGGGGCTCGAACCCACGAACCGTGAGATCATGACCTGAGCCGAAGCCGGACACTTAACTGACTGAGCCACCCAGGCGCCCCCTTAATTTTATTTTTGAGAGAGAGAGACAGAGAGTGAGCTGGAGAGGGGCAGAGAGAGAGGGAGACACAGAATCTGAAGTAGGCTCCAGGCTCTGTGCGGACAGAGAGGGGCTCAAACTGTGAGATCATGACCTGAGCCGAATTCAGACATTCAACTGACTGAGCCACCCAGGTGCCCCGTATTCTAGTTTCAAAGATAGATGAACATATCATGCCTAGTTCTCACTCAATTTTAATAATAATAAGATAATTATAAGATTTACCATTAACAAATTTGGTACCATAAACAAGTTAATTTTATAAGAAAATATATAGCATAATGTGAAGAAAATATTTATGAAAATGGTATTGGTTACAGGACTGGTTCAATATTCACAAATCCATCAATGTGACCCATCACATTAACAAAAGAAAAGATAAAAACCATATGATCCTGTCGATAGATGCAGAAAAAGCATTTGACAAAATACAGCATTCCTTCTTAATAAAAACCCTTGAGAAAGTTGGGATAGAGGGAAGTTACTTAAACATTTTAAAAGCAGTTTATGAAAAGCCCACAGCTAACATCATCCTCAATGGGGAAAAACTGAGAGCTTTCCCCTTGAGATCAGGAACATGACAGGGGTGTCCATTCTCACCACTATTGTTTAACATAGTGCTGGAAGTCCTAGCATCAGCACTCGGACAACAAAAGGAAATAAAAGGCATCAGAATTGGCAAGGGAGAAGTCAAACTTTCACTTTTCACAGATGACATGATACTCTACATGGAAAACCCGATAGACTTCACCAGAAGTCTTCTAGAACTGATCCATGAATTCAGCAAAGTCGCAGGGTACAAAATCAATGTACAGAAATCGGTTGCATTTTTATACACGAAAAATGAAGCAACAGAAAGAGAAATCAAGAAACTGATCCCATTCACAATTGCATGAAAAACCACAAAATACCTAGGAATAAACCTAACCAAAGATGTAAAAGACCTGTATGATGAAAACTATAGAAAGCTTATGAAAGAAATTGAGGAAGACACCAAGAAATGGAAAAACATTCCATGCTCATGGATCAGAAGAATAAACATTGTGAAAATGTCATTACTACCCAAAGTGACCTACACATTCAATGCAGTCCCAATCAAAATTGCACCAGCATTCTTCACAAAGCTAGAACAATTTCTTGGTGTCTTCCTCAATTTCTTTCATAAGCTTTCTATAGTTTTCCTCAAATTCATATGGAACCACAAAAGACACCGATTAGCCAAAGTTATATTGAAGAAGAAAACCAAAACGGGAGGCATCACAATCCCAGACTTTAGCCTCTACTACAAAGCTGTCATCATCAAGACTCTATGGTATTGGCACAAAAACAGACACATAGACCAATGGAATAGAATAGAGCGTCCAGAACTGGACCCACAAATATAAGGCCAATTAATATTTGACAAAGCAGGAAAGAGTATCCAATGGAAATAAGACAACCTCTTTAGCAGGTGGTGCTGAGAGAACTGGACAGCAACATGCAGAAGAATGAAACTAGACCACTTTCTTACACCATACACAAAAATAAACTCAAAATGGCTGAAGGACCTGAATGTGAGACAGGAAACCATCAAAACCCTCGAGGAGAAAGTAGGAAACAACCTTGACCTCAACCGCAGCAATTTCCTACTCAACGTTCCCAAAGGCAAGGGAATCAAGAACAAAAATAAACTATTGGGACTGCATCAAGATAAAAAAAGCTTCTGCACTGCAAAGGAAACAATTTAAAAAAAAGTAATAGGCAACCGACAGAATGGAAAAGATAGTGGCAAATGGCATATTGGATAAAGGGCTAGTATCCAAAATCTACAAGGAACTCACCAAACTCCACACCTGAAAAATGAATAATCCAGTGAAGAAATGGGCAGAAGACATGAATAGACACTCCTCCAAAGAAAACATCCAGATGGCCAACAGGCACATGAAACAATGCTCAGCATTTTGAAATACAAATCAAAACCACCCTGAGATACCATCTCATGCCAGAGTGGATAAAATGAACAAACCAGGAGACTATAGATGCTGGCAAGGATGTGGAGAAACGGGCACCCTCCTACACTGTTGGTGGGAATGCAAACTGATGCAGCCACTCTGGAAAACAGTGTGGAGGTTCCGCAAAAAACTATCTGTAGAACTCCCCTATGACCCAGCAATAGCCCTGCTAGGGATTTACCCAAGGGATACAGAAATGCTGATGCATAGGAGCACATGTACTCCAGTGTTCATAGCAGCACTTCAACAACAGCCAAATCATGGAAAGAGCCTAAATGTCCATCACCTGATGAGTGGATCAAGAAGATGTGGTTTATATATACAATGGAGTATTACATGGCAATGAGAAAGAATGAAATCTGGCCATTTGTAGGAAAGTGGATGGACCTCGAGGGAGTCATGCTAAGTGAAATAAGTCAGGCAAAGAAGGACAGAAACCATATGTTTTCACTCAGGTCTAACAGGAGAAACCTAACAGGGTACCATGGGAAGGGGAAAGTGGGGGAAAGAGTTAGGGAAGAGGGAGGAGGCAAATCATGAGCAACTCTTGAATACTGAAAACAAACTGAGGGCTGAAGAGCAAGGGGATTAGGGGAAAGGGGGGTGGTCATGGAGGGGGGCACTTGTGGGGAAGAGCACTGGGTGTTATATGGAAACCAACTTGGTAATAAACTATTTAAAAATAAATAAACAAAAAAAGAAAATGATACTTTAATGGGAGGGTGCTATTGTATCATTCATAAGATAAAGACAAGATTATTTACATGCTTCCATTGAAAAGGATTAAAACATAAATTCAAAGTTTATAAATTTTTAAAAATTATCTTTTTCTATATATACAGTTAGTGCTATCTGCTATTTGATAGTTTTATGTACCTTTCCAATAAGAGTATGGTGGAACAGGAAATGAGGAATTGCAAGTAATGGGTTGGAGAGCTGCTCCTTCATTTCCCAGCTATATGTGAATTTAAAAGCATTGCATGAATCTTAATTATTGCTTTCACTACTTTAAAAGTATTTACATAATGGATATTAGAAAAAGCCTAAGTGTCTAAAGCCATAATTTCACAATGTGCCACAGTGCGAAAAACTGAGAAACAGCTAGATAAAAACTCATTGTGCCAATCAACCAAAATAGTTCAGATGAAAAATTATCTTGGGGTTTCAAGAAAATTAATGTCCTTCTGAAACTCCTTTTTTAGCCTTCATTATCTAAAATGGCTGTCTACACATTTGGTTTTCCTTCCTACCAGAGAAGACCTTTCCTAAATTGTACATAATTCTGATATATTCTGCTTCTGCTAGCATATACCAAGCAATATACATAAATGCTACTGGTAAATAAAATAAACCTGCATATAAAATGAAGAGGTATTCCACTGAAAACTATTTAACATAATTAAACTAGTACTTAGCAATTTATTGGAAAATGTCTGCTGAAGTAAAGACTCAAACAAAAGTTTAAAAATAAATTGTCACCACATTTTTAAATATATGATTTCAAGGCTTTTTCTGAGTAGCATCTAACTAATCAGAATTTCACGTAATTTTACCCTGTAGTCTGAGAATCTAATTTGGTCTTCCCAAAGTAAAACAAGGACCTGGGCGCCTAGTGGCTCAGTCAGTTAAGCGTCCAACTTCACTCAGGTCATGATTTCCTGGTTCGTGGGTTTGAGCCCCACATCAGGCTCTGTGCTGACAACTCAGAGCCTGGAACCTGTTTCAGATTCTGTGTCTCCCTCTCTCTCTCTCTCTCTGCCTTTCCCCCAACTAGTACTCTGTTTTTTAAAAATAAATAAATGTTAAAAAATGTACTTTAAAGGGTTTAATGATGTATGCAAGGCAATCTGAATTTTTGTTGCAATCTTGTACAAGTTTTTCAACCATACCTGACTTTCAAGGATTCTCATCTTTCCAGAAGGTAACTGAGTTTTCATAAAAGCAAGTACTCTTTGTCCCGTTTATACAATTTTTAATTAAATTATGTAATTACAACAAAAATTACAACTGGCCTGCACAGTCTGGGAAGTGTGGCCATGGGGGCTGGAACCACCTCTCAGCAGTTTACGAGAGCCAATCGGGTGCAACTTTCCCCCGCTCCTCATTTAGTGACCTCTCACTTGAAATCAACCACAATGGGAGTATTTACACCACAGAAATTAAGGGGTTTTTTTCCATAGAGTTGGGTGTTAAACATTTATCAGCATATCCCAAGTGTTGGTAAGACTCTTTAGAAAGCTCTAGGCTTCAACCAACCTATCTAATAAGGGACATGATTAAGTAAAATATGGTTAAGAACGTTTCTACTCTATTTTAAAGAAGGGCCAAAGGAGGCAATAATTATTTTTCATGTCTCTTAAGTGTTACAGAGATGACACACTAAGTCACATTTTACTTTGACATAAGTAACACAATATTATTCATCTTTCTAAAGTTTAAAGATAAATCATCAAAGATAATCTCTTTGGATATGACCTTATCATACATGTTTATCTCCTATAACTATTTTTGCCACAAGTCATAATTAGCAAGAAAAAAATAATGTTAGCAGAACAAAGATGTGCAGTAAAATTAGAAAGTAGAGGCCAAATAGAATAAGAGAAGTAGAGGATAAAAATTTTAAATGAAGATGTATAAAAGATGTAAAATAGTTAAATGTATTAATTATAATCACTAGATAAAAGGAAAGTTTTGAGTTGTGAAAATTCTATAAAACCCAGTTTCCAAACACCATGAAATAAATCAAGCCATTCAATAGTTCCAAAGAAATAAAGCATCTAAATATATTGGCCTTAATAAGTTTTAAATTAAAGTGAAATATAATCTTTCTTAAGCAAGCTGCCAGGTTTAAAACTCACTGATTCTTTATATTCTTACCGTTTTGTGATCATTAACAATCATAAGTTCCAAATATTTCATTTCTTCAAACACACCACGAGACGGCTGTGGAAAATAAACATATATGGAGATTGACTTGGAATTTCCAAGGAACCCCTTCCTGCCTACTTTGTAAACACCCTGGAAGAAACTTGGTGAGGAGACCAAAGAAAGTGACTGTAAAGTGTAGACAAACATTCAAGTATTCAGAAAAGAATTATATTTAATTATCATTAAGCTACTCATCAAGATAGAGAACAATCCATGTTATTTTTATGTGATTTTCATATGTATCAATATTCTAGAGAAAAATGCACAGTATAATTCTGCTAAAATAAATCTCAATTTCTTTGGCATTAAAATGTGATAAAAGAGATTCTTTCCTACTTCAAAGAAAATCTATTTAAAATTCATTTAATAAGAATAGCACAGTACATGTGCAACAGCTATCAATATAGTGAAAAGAAGGGCTGCCTGGGTGGCTCAGTCCATTAGGTATCCAACTCTTGGTTTCGACTCATTGATCCATTGGTTTGTGGGTTCAGGTCCTGCATCAGGCTTTGTGCTAATGGCGTGGGGCCTGCTTGGGATTCTCTCTTTCCCTATTTCTCTGCCCTTTCCCCACTTGCACGTGCATGTATTCTCTCAAAATAAATAAATAAATAATTTAAAAAATATATATATGTGTGCGTGTGTGTGTGTGTGTGTGTGTATAGCCAAAAGACACATTAATTCAGTGGAGTGAAATTGTAATAATAATGTACTACATTTTAACCATACAACTTCCCAATGGAAAAAAACATGACAATTACTATTTTCCAAATTCTTCTAAATTTTTATTATTACTAGGTAATTTTAAAAGCAAGTGCTAAGCATTTTAGCCATGATTTGGGCTTTGTTTTTTCATACCTGGAAAATCAATAATGATGACTCTTTGTTCAGTATGTACAAGGCCACTCATCAGTTTATATTTGATAACAGTGGACTGTCATGAAATATCAGTAGCCTGTATAAAACTTATTATTACCAACCACATCTTCAAGAGGAAGCAAAACAACAACAAAAATCTCTAAGTGAAAAAACAAAAACTGTATCCATAATCACCGTCATATAAAGAAAAGCTCATAAAAGAGAGGATGATTTAACCTGTAACTAAGTTTCTGATGGCTGGTGGTCTAATTTTTTCACAGAAAATACATTGAGCAAAACATTATCTAAAATGTGCAATTTTCAGTATAATTACTCATTAAGTTATCTCGTAAATTACCATGTAATCTATATGCTGTGGAATTAATTCTCAGTTACATAGCATTCACCATGTAATTACGAAACAGTCCCCATCATTACAGCTTTCTAATCTATTATGAAAAAGACTAGAAACATAATTTCAGTGACAAAGCTCCTATACATTTATCAATACATAGGAGCTATACGATTGTTGTTGATTATAATTACATGATTCTTATTTAGTAACTGTCATGATACTAATGGTCAAATAGACCCTTAGAAAAACACATCCAGCTTCAAATTTTGGTGTAATAGAACTTTTAATTCAAAAGAAATACAAATAAGCATAATTAGCCAATATTTTGAAATCTAATGCTTCCCCTTACATTTTTTGTTTATAAAAATGGTTCAAATAATGTTATATAAGCCATGTGAGGAAAAGTCTGCTGTGCTTTTAATAGAAAAAATGCACTCTAATTTTTGTAAGAACATGCTCTGAAAATGAAGCTAATATAATATACTCAATCAGCGTTCATAGGACACTGGAATCAGTTGACATCACTAATGGGAAAAGCTGAATAAAAAGCAATATGCTTATAAGACTCAAATCACAGGAGGAGTTTGGTTTGTTCTTTTTGTTTCTAAGAGGAAGTTTTCCAAATCTAAACTGCTTTAGATATACTCAGATACTATGTGATTTTGGGTACACAATTTAACTGGGTAAAGTGACCTTGTCTGTGGTTCAATGCCACACTCACATTCACTGCTCTCTTTCTTCTTCTTTTCAACCACTGCAATTCAGATAGAAAGGGCCACTGGTCACTGCTTTCCATACCTGTGAAAAGAAAAGGAATACCAAGATTTATACTTGAATGCAGTTCAAAGAGAGTATGTTTTAAAATATTATGTGAAGGTGCCAAAACTAAGGCAGGAAGAAAGGAAACATTTGAACAGAGCAACTACTAGCAATTAAATTGAATCATAAATCAAAAAATTCCTCAAAAATAAAAGTCGGCTTCACAGATGAATTCTATCACTTAAAGAAGACTTAATACCTATTCTTCTCAAACTATTTCAAAAAATAGGAAAGGAAGGTAAACTCCCAAATTCATTCTATGAGGACAGTATCACCCTGATACCAAAACTAGATAAAGACACCACAAAAAAAGAGAACTACAGGTCAATATCCCTGATGAATGTAGATACAAAAAGCCTAAAAAAATATTAGCAAACTGAATCCAACAATACATTTAAAAAAAAAATCATACACCACTTTCAAGTGGGATTTCTTTCCAGGATGCCAGTACTGTTCAGTATTCACAACACAATCAACATGATACATTACATTAATAAGAGAAAGGGTAAAAAACATATGATCATTTTAATAGATGCAGAAAAAGCATTTGACAAACTACAACACCCATCCATGATAAAAACCCTTTGCAAAGTAGGTCTAGAAGGAAAATATGCCAACATAATAAAGGCCATAAATGAAAAACCCACACAAAACATCATATTCAATGATGGAAAACAGAGCTTTTCTCCTAAGGTCAGGAACAAAGATATCCACTCTCACCACTTTTATTGAACATAGTACTGGAAGTCCTAGCCACAGCAATTAGAAAACATACAGAAATAAAAGGCATTCATAATGGGAAGAAAATAGTAAAACTGTCACTATTTGCACATGTGATGCTATATATAGAAAACCCTAACGACTCCACCAAAAACCTCATAAATGAATTCAGTAAAGTTGCAGGATACACAATCAATGTACAGGAATCTGTTGCATTTGTATATACTAATAATGAAATAGAATAAAGTAAAATTAAAAAAACAATCTTATTTACAATTGCATCAAGAACAGTAAAATATCTAGGAATAAACTCAATCAAAATGATGAAAGACTTGTAGTCTGAAAACTATAAAACACTGATGAAAGAAATTCAAGATGATGCAAAGAAATGGAAAGACATTCCATGTTCATGGGTTGGAAGAACAAATATTGTTAAAATGTCTACACTACACAAAGTAATCTACAGATTTAAGGCAATCCCTATCAAAATACCAGAGGATTTTTCACAGAAATAGAAACAACCAATCTATTTATATGGAATCACAAAAGACCCAAAATAGCCAAAGCAATATTGAAAAACAAAACTCCAGGTATCACAATTCCAGACTTCAAGTTATATTACAAAGTGGCAGTAATTAAAACAGTATGGTACTGACACAAAAACAGACATGTAGATCAATGGAACAGAATAGAAAACCCAGCAATAAACCTACAATTATACAGTAAATTAATCTTCAACCAAGAAGGAATGAATATACAATGGAAGAATGACAGTCTTTTCAACAACAGCTACATGTTGGAAGAATGAAACCAGACCATCGTCTTTTGCCACACACAAAAAAATAAACTCAAAATGGATTAAAGACCTAAATATGAAACCTGAAACAATAAAAATCCTTGAAGAGAACACAGGTAGTAATGTCTTTGACATCAGCCATAGTAACATTTTTCTAGCTATGTCTCCTGAGACATGGGAAACAAAAGCAAAAATAAACTATTGGGACTACATCTAAATAAAATGTTTCTGCACAACAAAGGAAACAATCAACAAAACTGAAAGGCAACTTACTGAATGGGAGAAGATATTTGCAAATGAAATCCAATAAAGGGTTAATATCCAAAATATATAAAGAACTGATACAACTGAACACCCAAAAAACAAATAATCCAATTAAAAATGGGCAGAAGATATGAACAGACATTTCTCCAAAGATGGCCATCCAGACACATGAAAATATACTCAATATCACTCATCACCAAGGAAATACAAACCAAAACTACAATGAGATACCACTCCACACTTGTCAGAATGGCTAAAAATCAGTAACACAAGAAACAAGTGTTGGCAAGGATGTGGAGAAAAAGGCACCCTCCTGCACTATTGGTGGGAATGCAAACTGGTGCAGCCACTGTGGAAAACAATATGAAGGTTCCTCAAAAAGTTAAAAACAGAACTACCCTAAAATCCAGCAATAGCACATAGGTTTTTCCCCAAAACTACAAAATCATTAATACAAAAGGATACATGCACCCCTATGCTTACTGCAGCATTATTTACAATAGCCAAACAATGAAAACAGCCCAAGTGTCCATCAATAGATGAATGGATGAAGAAGATGTGGTGTATATATATATACATATATATATATATATACACAATAGAATATTCCTCATCCTCAAAAAAGAATGAAATCTTGCCATTTGCAACAACATGGATGGAGCTAGAGAGTATAATGCTAAGCAAAATAATTCAGTCAGAGAAAGACAAATACCATATGATTTCACACATGAGTGGAATTTAAGAAACAAATGACCAAAGGAAAGAAAAAGAGAAAAAGAGACTAACAAGAAACTCTTAACTATAAAGAACAAACTGATGGTTACCAGAGGGGAGGTGCAGGGGGCGGGGGTTGGAATGAGTGAAATAGGTTATGGAGATTAAACAGTATACTTATCATGATGAAAAAATAAAATAAAATAAAAACACCATGTGAAGGAATAGCAACATTGATAGCACACATCATCTCAAAATCAAAATAAACTAAGGTGAAAAAAGTATGACAATCATTAAACATTTTACATTCTCATGGTCCCAAATCTAACTCCATTTATAGTTCACAAATTAATCATTTATAATGCAAATATCATTTTCTTCCAAACACCATCCAAAATGAAATGAACTGTTCAAGACTAATGCATTAGAATATGCATATTTGACCTACAACCACCTGACCTTCAATATCTGAAAATGTAAGAGAATTTCCCTGTGCTCAGTTCATTTTAGAATTAAAAATAATGTATGGCATAAGATTTTGCATACAGTATTAAAGACTTGTGGCATTAATGCACAGAAGTAACATCACATACCTCAATATTCCAAAAGAAGCTTTTGTCAACGTCTGGGTGCTTAAGATGCCTCAGGACCAGAGCATAAGAGAGAGGCCATACAAACTGGCTAAAGAGTGATAAACTGCCGAGGAAATACAGGGATGCACCTCATTGCAGATCACCATTCAATTTAGCCACACTCTCTGGTTCCTAATAGAGCTTTACTCCTGGGCTTCATATTTCGGTGTTTTCATCAGTAATTACTCTATGCCTCAGTACACGCCAGCCACAGTTACCACCTCTGCCCACCCACAAGGCTCACTCCTGAGCAACTCCACCTCCCGCCAAGCATGCGTATACACCAAGCTCCTCCATGTCACGGCTCCTATTACTTCATATAAAATGGCTATCTTAATGAGCACTTACTGAGATTCTTCATTTGCTTAGAATATTGTCCTGCCAAGGTTTTCTGGATTATATGTGGTCGACCTGTGCTTTTCTGAAACAAAAACAATCGTAGGCAATTAAAAAGCAAGATGTGATCAAGCTTCTTTGGAATAGTGTTAGAACTTTCTTCAATATCTTTCCTAAAATGGGAGCATTTGTATGCTAATATTTTAGCTATCAAATGTGAAAAGTATGTCTTATTGAAACTTTAATTTTAAATAAAATAGAGCACCATCCAACTGCTCCAGTGTAGATAAAAGCATAGTTTTATTAGCTTTTAAACTTTAGCTTTCTTCAAAGCCATGAATAGGAAATTCACAAAAAAGAAACACAAATGCTCAACGAATATATAAAAAATAATGAATACTTTAATACTCCTTTAAAATGCAAATTAAAAAAAGACATACGAATTTTTGCCGTCAAGTTGGCAAAGGTTTTAAAATTATGATAACCATAGTTAATTATGGTTGCAAGTTAAAAAACACTCTCATACTCTGCTGATAGGAATAAATTGGGAGCATAGTTCAAAGAGAAATTTAGCAATGTTTATCAATGACCTTGAAAATATTCATATCCTTTGCCTTAGTAACTACACTTTTAAAAGCATCTTATTACTATCAGCTTCCATTACTGAGTACATAGTATATACCAGACACTGTTAATGTAAACAGTACCTGATAAATTCCTCACAAGAGATCTAGATAATGCATATCTTACCTTTATTTTACAAATCAAAATATTGCTGCTCAGAAAGATAAATCATTGAGCTAAAATTATATTACAGAATAATGATCTAATTTATTTTAAAAATATATGAGAACATATCATTGAAAAACTGGAGGAATGTATACTGAAAGGTGAAGAGAAATTCTTTCTTTAGGACAGGATAATGGATAATTATCATGTAGTTAGGTATTGGCTTATTTTCTTTCCAGATTCCTACCTTGTATTAGTTTTAATCAGAAAAATAGTTCTAAAAAGAGTGCTCTTAATAGATGACATAAAAGATTCACAATAGTTAAGAGTTTTGCTACTCATTACTTGAGAGATAACATGAATTCTCTCTCATATTACTTGACTTACTGTAAGGCATACTAAAACCTATAATAATAAACTAAACATCAAAAAATCTAAATTCCAGATCAGTAGATTCTTAATTCTGGTAACAGGTGAAATGACATCTAGAGCAATGAAACGCACAATTGGATCAGCAGTGCAATTTAAAAAACTGACTGATTTAAAAGTTTCACGTGAAGACGAGGACAGATTGTTAATTGAACAGAAGGCAGGCAGTAAGGAGGAAGGTAAAAGAGAAAAGGCATGAAGCATGTAACAATCAGCCCCTGAGGAATGATTACGGGTATAACAATGTAAAACCAATATTTAAATCCTATGAAAATAACAAAATGTTTATAAATCTTTTCAGCAGTTTATTAAACATAGTTACATAGATTTATTAATTCATCAAACCAGCAAAACTGACCACTTAAAGATGCACCAAAAAATTATACATTTTTAAAACTTCTGAGGCTTAGGGAGTTATTATTTTGGGTTTTTTGTTTTGTTCCTTGGGTTTTTTTTTAGGGTAATAGGACCATTAATCAATGCAAGAAATCAAAGCCAATTTTTTGCTGACTGAGTCAAATAAACTTCCTGTATACAAGTTATTTACCTACCACCAGAGTAGGGGGAAAATGTTTTACTTAGTCAAAATGTATTTATTGGGGTGGGGTGGGGCAAAAGTGTCTTTGTTATCCAGTAATTTTTATATTTGTTAGTTGAAAAATGATAAGGTTTAAAGACCAGTGCTCTAACCCCTGAGCTATTTTTTGCATGGACCTCAAGTATACTGTAGTATAGAGGTGGAATTTAAGGAAAGGCATTAAGCAGGCTGTGTTGTAGCTTATGGGCAAGTAATAAATTGTATCATTTATCTTGAATGTATCATAGATAAGCTGCTATATAGCGATTGCCACTTCAGATAGCTGTGAAATTAGGTGATTAACTAGTTGTTACTTAACCTTCTAATTTCTGTATAAGTCTAATTACATGAAATAGAAGTGGGGGTTCTGATTTTTTGCTTTGCTTATCCATTTGGAGTGTCATTGTAACTACTTGTATTGTAAATGATGGAAAATAATTGCATATATTAAAAAAATAGTGTTATATTCTAAAAAAATAAAAAATAAAGTTACAAAAAAATGATAAGGTTTAAGCAATCACGTTTAAACATTTAAAGTTTAATGGCATTTCTGTCTCAAATGTGAAATTTACAAGATATTTATATATACATCACCATGACAAAGAAAATAAGTGTTTGACCATGATTATCAGCAGTCTAAATGACTAGTACCTGTTTCAAAACTTATTTTACCTACATGTGAAATCTCTAAAGATAAAAAAATATTCTCGGCTCCCCGTCAAATGATTGCAATATTCTGACTCAATCACTCTCAAAATATGATTTCCCATCAGCAGCTCTTTTTACCGAGAGGACTTCCCTTACTGCCCCCTCTCAGTGCCTTCATCCCCTACCATTTTCCCCTTGGTCCACCTCTCTCCAACCAGCTGGGCTCCGCAAAGTTTCTACAACACACTGGAAACAATCCGGCCTCAGGGCCTGGGCATTTGCTGTTCTCCTGGAATGTTCTTCCAGTCCCCTAATTTCTTGAAAGTCCTCCTTCAAAACTGCTGTCTCATTTTGCTCCTCTCTAGATAGTTAATATGAAGGTTTAATTCTACCTTCTTGGCTTCATTCTTTTTTCTCCTTAGCATGTGCCACTGTCTAACATCCAGTACGTAATGATGACGTAATGACGTACTCACCCGGTGTAGTCCTGTCTGCCCCTGTAGACTATAAGGTCCATGAGCTGAGGCTCTGTCTGTCTTGTTCACTAAAATAGTGCCCAGCATGTAGTAAGCCCTCTTTACAATACCTACCAAATCCAGATCAAATTTCAGATTTGCTTACATTCTGTTAGTGAGCAAAACTCTTAGAGTATATGATTTCTTTTTTCCCCAATCTTATTAAGATAAAATGGACATATAATATTGTATAAGTTTAAGCTGTACAATATAATGATCTGCTATATGTATATATTGCAAAATAACCTCCACAATAAGTGCAGTTAACATCCATCACGTCATCATTACAATTTTTTTCTTGTAATGAGGACTTTTAAGATCTAATGTCTTAGGAACTTCCAAATATACAAGTGTACTGTAGTCACCAAGCTATACACTATATCTCAGAATTCATTTATCTTCTAACTGGAAGTTTGTACCTTTTGACCACTTTCACCTGTTTCCCCTACTGGCTTCTGGTAACCACGAGTCTGTTCTCTGTTTCTGAGTTCAGTATTTTTAGATTCCATATATAAGCAAGATCTGTCTTTCTCTGTCCGACTTATTTCACTTCGCATAATGCCCTCATGGTTCCCTATCTAGGTTGCTGGCCTATGTATGACTCTAGGCAACATTCTTCCCCTACCTCTAAAGAAAACTAAATACTATCTAACACAATCATAAAAATTTGTTCAACTCCAAATTTCCCCACTGATGATTCTTAGACTCATAAAAGTTAAGTATATGCTTATACAATTATCTAAAGAAGCAGTGAGAATAAAAGTGTGAATAAAAAGTGAGAATAAAAGGGAATGAAGTTATTCAGTACAAAACCAAATGTCCTCTCTGCTCTACAGACCGGAAAGAACTGTCTTCACTTCCAAAAACCTAGATTTGTTGCCTCTTATCATCCCTTACTGGTATGTGGCCTGTTTGATGAGAAAAACAACTTTTGTTTTCCTGAGCTGTTGCCTAGGCATTTTACAGCACGATAACCCTGCTCACACACCCAGAGTCTGGACATGTAGATAAGAACTTGAGTTTAGGATTCCCACTCTCAGTTTCCGCTTTGCTCCTCCCAGGGCATTTTTAAAAATAACCACTTAGAATTAAGCCTGCTAAAAGTTAGGGACCTGTACTCCAACGACCTCATACGTAATAGGTGCTTGCTACCCTGCTCTCTATCTCCTGCTTGCTGCTGACCTGGGATGGAGGACTGCCCTTCCTCTGGCTTACTGACCCTCCAACCTGGATTCCGGGATTTGTATGTAATAAATCCTATGACTTTACTTCCCCTGCATGACTGTATTGAAAGAGCACTGTCAATCCAAATAACCATGGGTTTCATTTTCCTGATGTGGGATCTTGGATGCTAAGGGAGCCACCTGCTGAGCCCAGGTAGGTGACTGGTGTTCCCTCAGTCAGCAGGTCATAATCTGCATATTCTAAATTCGATACACCAGCAACAGCTCCTTAACATACCTGGGATGTGCAGTTTAAACTTTAAAACTCATGGTGTCCTTCTCTGTTTGAAATAATGTATTACATGTAAGTGCACACTGACATCCACATTAGATTCTTTATGGTTCAAAGGCAAAGATGCCAATAGAATAAAACACCAGAAGGAAACAAAGGCCACAGACTTACTTCATCATGAATCAGCTCCAGTGGTTCTATCATATATACAAAGGTATTATCTTCAAACATACCACTACAAGGCGAGAAACCACACAAGGAGAAAATTAACAAATAGAGCAAACGGCAAGAAACGGCAAATGAGCTTCATATGGCATCTTTAAAAATAAAGAGTATATCCGAACAAATGTCTTTTTATACTGCCCCCAATCTAATTTATATATTTGTATGGAATCCCACTGTGGTCTCAGCAATGTACTAGACGACAGATAGGCTACAAGAAGTATTAAAGTATATACCACAAGCATACATGCTACAAATGTTATAATTAATTTTTGAAACAAAATGGACAGATCAGATGATTAATCTGGAACAAGACTATTCATATATTTCCAGTATGTCAAATTATAATTCCAAGACAATGTACAACTAGTACAAATTTCTTATTACACAAATCCAATATCATCTATGAGAAAATAGGTACTTTGTGTATTAGAATAATCTAAAACCATTTGATTGTGGGACGCCTAGGTGACTAGGTAAGTGAAGTGTCCAACTCTCGATTTAAGCTCAGGTCACAATCTCACAGTTCATGGGATCGAGCCCTGCGTCAGGATTCTCTCTGCTTGGGATTCTGTTTGGGATCTGCCTGCAGGATGCCACTGCTTGGGATTCTCTCTCCCTCTCTCTTTGCACCTTTCTCTCCTTCAAAATAAATAAATATACATTTTTTTTAAAACTTAAAAAAAAAACAAAAAATAAAACCATCTGATTCTGAAGAGGCAAACAGAAGTATATTTATGTCTGCAAATTGGGAATTTCCAGTAAGCAGTATGACTCTGCGTTGCATTTAATTTTGAGAAAGAGCAAGATAAAAATTTCAAGATCCTTTTTCATCACATGGTCAAAACTAGATCCTTAAGTCAAGTGTTACTATTTGCATCCAAAAGGTGCTTAAAGAGGTTTTTCTAGAAACTGCCTTGAAGTTGATGTATGAGCTCCTCTTTTGGGCCCCACATCCTCACCTGGCCAGTGCCACCTGAATGCTATGTCCTCTGGCATACACTTCTGGGTGACCTTCCTGGACTAGGTTTGGTCACCCCATAAGTCCCCGACACTCCCCTTCACGGTTCCAATTACCAAAGTGGCAATTAAATGTTAATCTGAGTAATCACTTGTTTAATCTCTGCATCTCCTGCAAACTTGAAATGTTACAAGAACATAGGGCCAGCCCAGAAGATTCACTACAACAAACATCTGTGAAAGAAAAGATGGAAACAGTGAACGGATGAAAGCAAGTTCACTGTCCCACCGAGAACCCCACGTACTGAAGTCCGTTGCAGGTCGAGAGCGCGGCTCTGGAGTCCTCCACACCTCGGATGCTCCCGTGGTAGTAACAGTGCTCCCCACCCTGCAAAGCAGAAGGGTGAATTACTAACAAGGCTTTCTGTGTCATCATTCACTCTTGGAGAAGCTTCTATAAACCAAAAGAATGGCAAGGACGGTCCTAGGAACTGCTCTTGGTTGATATGAAATCTCAAAGGGCACTATGCCATTTTTCAGCTTTTCTATAATGATGTTGTGTTATTAAATTTAATGAAGGGGAAAAAACCATAACAGGAATAAGACACCAATGTAACTGGTACAACTTACACACCTTCCCCAAACATGGGCAGGAGTAGACACGTACCAGATGTTGTAATGGAATAAGGTTTTCTATCAAACTGAGGATAGACCCCAAAGGTATTGCTAATAACTGTGTTTGATGGAAAACTACATAATACCTTATTATTTGCTTTCCTAACTTTTAGAATTAGTTTAAAAAAATTAGAAGGATTATACGAACTTAACTTTCAAATTCAAGCAGCAACTACATGGCCTATTTCTGAAAACAGAGCAGTTAATTTCTCCCTCTCTCCCCACCTCCATGGCAACCATTTTTAACTCTTTTGTCTATTTCTTCTACTGTTTACCTATGTATTTCTGAATGGAATATTTATACTGCTACCTCCTGGTTTATTTCACTTTAGAAATTAGCTTCCTAATGTAGAATCTGGAAAACCTCTCTTGCCCCCAGTACATGCCAACACACATCACCAGTTTTTGGTTAGATTGGTTTTTAGTGTTTAGATTATGACTCTGCAAAATATTGTTCACAACTGTGCCACTACAATTACATTTTCTTTCTTGCTCCATTTTTAATTTTTTTGAGATTTTTTTTCTTGCTTTGTTTCTTTGTTTGCTTATTTTCCCATGTATTGAGCACTTCCATCTTTCTCAGTGTCTGTAATATCTATAACTCCTCTCCAACGGCTAGATATATCAGTAATTTATCACACCCATTTTACTCCCAGAGACACCTGCTTGCCTCCCTTCAACTTCCGGCCAGGGCTGATACAGAGCCACCAACCAGAAGTTCTTTGTAGGGTGATCCTGGGAACTCCTCTGCCTCCCTTCTTCTTCTTCTTCTTCTTCATTTTTTTAATGTTTTATTTATTTTTGAGAAAGAGAGAGACAGTGTGAGCAGGGGAGGGTCAGAGAGAGAGGGAGACAGAATCTGAAGCAGGCTCTAGTTTCTGAGCTAGCTGTCAGCACACAGCCCGACACAGAGCTCAAACCCATGAACCATGAGATCATGACCTGAGCCGAAGTCGGTCTGCTTAACCAACTGAGCCACCCAGGTGCCCATCCTCTGCCTCCCTTTTATATAGAATCCTAGACCCCATGTCTTCTCCATCCATGGTCTCACCCTCTCTTTTTTTGAAGGTATACATCTTCTGGTACCTTCTTGAAAAAGTGATCATGGAAGACAGATTTGGTGAGAACTTGCACTTATAAAATTTTCTTTTTTCTTATCTTCACCTTAGATCAATCATTTGGATGGGTAGAGAATTCTAGATTGGAAATTATTTTCTCTTAGCATTACAACAGCATTATCCACAGCTTTTAATGTTGCTGCTGAGAATTGGATGTTATTCTAATGTTATTTTTTTATATAAAATACAATGTTACTGCTGAGAATGGGATGTTATTCTAATGTTAGATGTTTTTTATAAAATATAATTTTCCTCTTCCAAGAGAAATTGAGGGAATTTTACTTATCCCCATTTTTATGAAATCTCATGATGTGCTTTGGAGAGGGTCTTTGCTTTTTCACTGTGCTGGGCACTCTGTCAAACCTTTTAACCAAGAAAATGCAGGTGAACCTGAGTGGCTCAGTCAGTTAAGCATCTGACTCTTGGTTTCTGCTCAGGTAATGATCTCATGGTTCATGGATTTGAGCCCCATGTCAGGCTCTGTACTGGCAACAGGAAGCGTGGATGGGATACTCTCTCTCTCTCTCTCTCTCTCTCTCTCTCTCTCTCTCTCTCTCTCTTTGTCATTCACTTAAAACAAATAACGAACACTTAAAAAAAATTTTAAAGGAACTGCATGAACTTCAGTTCAAGGAAACTTTTAGTATTTCTCTGATAATTCCCTCCTTTTTCTCTATAAATGGCATTCTTCTACTAGAGTAAAGAAGTGATGTCTGCCTGGCTATGTGGCATAAGAAGTAGATCAGGGCTGTACGTGCCCTTCACATAGGCTTTCAGTCAACTCTTCTGTTTTCATGTGTCTTCAATTCCTGTACCTTCAATTGGTTTGCTGCTTCTTGCTTTTCCCCTACTAGAACAGGAGAAGCTCAGACCCAACAGTTACCCTCATCCAACTATCTCCTAAAATTTTATGGAAACTTCTTATCTGCAGTCTTTTCTTCTCTTGTCTTTGTTCTTGTGGGCTTATATCCTTTTTTATTCTTTAACTATTATTTGAGTAGGTTATTGAGAGGGAAAAGAGATAAATATAAGCATTAAATCCACATGATTTAACCAGAAGCTTCCTATCTGTTTTCTTAAATAGAATGTACTGAACACACTTTGACTTTTTCTCGATGATTTACAGTTATTTTGATCACGGCTCAATATACTGGACTACCATCGCTTCAGAGGCTAGTCAGTGACTATGGGTGTCTACCCATATATCAAATGACCACTTCCCAACCAACTCAGTTATTTCCTCTTAGAGACTAAAGTATGTATCTCCAATGTTGGTTGTCTAAATTTTGTATTACAACCTTGTTAACATCTTATAGAAGGTTGCAATTCTATAGGGTTTGGTTCTCAAAAATCAACCTTTATATAAATATTGATGTGTATGTAATATGGCAAGTTTTATTTGCATGGTGAACACTGGAACTTATACGGACAAACGACATCACACATCTCAGCAATTTGTGAATCCGGGTCAATATTCTGCAATTAAATTTCAAACTCTTCACATGATTCTAAAAACAACCACAGATACCTGTAAATTCCATCAAACTGGTTACTTAGCACTTTGTATCACACCAAGAAGCTATCGGAAGTCAGGTGATTATTAGAAATGCATAGCAAACACTGTCATATTTACTTGACCTTTCTAAGAAAAGCTTTATTTCCCAGATTTTCCTAAAAATAGCCTTTTTTGTCCCAGAAAATATTTCCAAGTCCTTTCTTAGATTTAAGCTTCATTCACATTGGAACCTGAAGGCTGACTCTCTCTCTGTACAAAGGTCATTGTTAGTCGTTTTAATTAAGATAAGATATTATCTGAAGGAGCTGTTTCTTGGTTCTCAGTATGTTTGAAGGTAAATCACTATATTTTCTGAACCTTAAATAAGACTTGAGGTAACATGAAATCCCTGATGTTTATTATCATAAGAAAGCTTGAACATCTAAATTCTCTAGTTATATTAAGCACTACGAGCAGTTTGGCAGGCTCTAATTTGGCATTAGTATTTGGTAGTATTTGAGAATTTTCTGAGTTTCTTATTACTAAATTTATAAGTTTTTAAGAAAGCATTACTATACAAATAGTATTTGGCAACACTCCAGATGTATGTAGCATTTTATAAACACCACTGCAAAGTAACTTCTTGAAGTATTTCATATCCAGTAAATCCTAGTTGAGAAGAGGCATTTCCTCTTGGGTAACAGGAAGAACAGTGCAAGATAGGCCACTCCCAGATGCTCTGTGAGCAGTGACATTGGATAGTCAGCTCTGGGGGTGCCTTCCACCCAAGGACTGAACCATCTTGAACCCTCACTGTCTCACAGTAACTACTGTCTCCATGTATAGATAGGGAGACAGAGACAAAGCACTAAAAGGCCCTCTCCGCTAAAGACAGCAAGAAGTCAAACTGAATGCCACATTTTCAGGCCTCCAGTTGGAGGGCCACAGAGAGTTCTAGAGCACTGACCAGCCATCCTCAGATCAGCACCTATGAGCACATCACAGAGCCGTGACTAGGCAAACAGCAGGCAAGACAACCCAAATGGGCTCATTCAGCACATGACACAAGTCTATGTAAGTCCCCAGAGGCATCAGTGTATTCTAATTCAAAACTGTCAGTCAGTTATTTAAATTCAACAAAAACAGAGCATCTGATAAGTGGAAGTTATTGGCTACTCAAAGGAATTCAAAAATCCTGGTACAAATGCTCCCCAACCCACCACTGCCACACATCTCAACACAAAGAAAAGTCAGAGAACACTTAAATACTAGCAACTTTGCTCCAGGAGGTTTCCAAGCTCAAAACCCCACTGGAAACTACCAGGCCACTCCTGCAGGAAATGGAACACTGACTGTGCATCCTTTAAAACACTTCCTAATCAGAAGCGGCTTGAGATGACACCTCTGTGAGTCCAATGCTAGCAACGTGTAGGGAAAAAAAGAGATTTGGGTCCCTGGTATTATCGATCCAGTGACAGAAACAGTTTGATTCTACTCACTTGAAATATAACCTATTGGAAAATAGAACCTATTGTTTCAATTTGATTTACTCTAGAGCTGCCCTAACTTTATGTCTGTTTACGTCACCTGCACATCAGTAAAGGGCTATCAGCCAGTTATTATTACCTTCATTGCTTAAAAATCTCAAGTAAACTCCTGCACTTCTGGGTACACATTTGAGAAAAAACTACACAGGTCTTAGCTAACGAATGTGTATATTTTGATATTCCAGCTGCTGAATATAATAAAATATGACACTATATTCAAATGATTATTCTATATGTATATCTTTACATTCAGTTTTTTCAATCATCAGGGTCTTCAATCTCTTTAACACAACAGAGGGCTGAGAACAAAAGAGAAAAAGATATCTTTCACTGGACACATAAACTTGAATTTGAATACCACAGCATAAGGAAATGAAAAAAATTTTTTTCAGAAAGTCAAGGAACTTGTAACCCCAATTCCAGTTTAATTATTTACCTTCATTAAACTCAATAGAAGAAAATATTCAAGTATTAAAACAGCTTAGCTGTACCAATGCTACATAAATTTTTAATAGTTCATACAAAAGTATCTTATTCAAACTTAAGACAGCTTTGTGAGGAGCCAGTGTTGTCTGCTCTCTTGAATTTCTTTTTAATTTCCCAGCCAGGAGCCATGCCCTCAGAGGCCCATTTTCCTCCCATAGGATTCCCTGCCCAGAATACTTCACGGAAGAAGAGAGCTTGAACTGAACCAGGGTGATGATCTGATTAAAAAAAAGAGTACAAAAACTTGCAGGAGGGTGATGTGATTATAGTGATGAAGAAAAGAACAAAGACAGGGATTTTTATCTGCTTGGTTCACTGATGTACATCCACTCCCTAGAAAGGGACTAGATCATAGTAAGCTAATATGTATCTGTCTAATGAATACAGATGACTTATTTATGAGCCTGAATGACAAGACCAATCTTTTTTTTTAATTTTTTTTACATTTATTTATTATTGAGAGACAGAGAACAAATGGGGTAAAGACAGAGAGAGAAGGAGACACCGAATCTGAAGCAGGCTCTAGGCTCTGAGCTGTCAGCAGAGTCTGATGCGAGGCCCAAATCTGCGAATCGCACATGACCTTGAGCCGAAGTCGGTTGCTCAACTAACTGAGCCACCCAGGCCCCCTGACAACACCAATCTTAAAGAAGCAAAAAATTCATGTTTGTTGAGAAGGTGGATACATAAGTCCTCATTCCCCACCTGAGGGCTTATTTTTTTCTTTAAGATCTAATTGAAAAGACAGAAAATGCACCCTTTTCAAGAGTATAATTCAGTGGTTTTTAGTACACTCACAGAGTTGTGCTACCATCACCACTAATTCCAGAATATTTTCAGCACCTCAAAAGGAAATCTTGTACCCACTAGCAGCCATTTCCCATTCCTCCTTACCCCATTCCTGGCAGCCATATCCTACTTTTGGTCTTTGTGGATTTGCCTATTCTATACATTTTAAATAAATGGAATAATACAACATATGGTCCTTTGTGACTGGCTTCTTTGACTTAGCATAATGTTTACAAGATTCATCCATGTTGTACCTTGAATTACTCCATCATTACTTGTTGTGGCTGAATAGTATTCCCTTGTGTGGATATATCACCTCTCATTTCTTCATCAGTTGATGGTCATTTGGATTGTTTACCCTTTTCTGAATAATTATGAATAATGCTGCTGTTAACATCCATGTACGTTTCTGCTTAAGCCTATGTCTTAATCTCACTTGGATATCTACCCAGGAGTAGAACAGCTGGGTCACATCGTAATTCCATGCTTAGCTTTCTGAGGACCTGGCAGACTGTTTTCCAAAGCAGCCCATCACGGTACATTCCTACTGGAAGTAGATGAGGGTCCCAGTTCTCCAGGTCCTCACCAGCACATACTGCTGTCTGTCACCTTGATGACAGGTGTTTTAGAGTGTGTGAAGCGGTACCCACACAAATTTAAAGTCAAATGAGAGAGTGACTCATGGCTGAAACAGGACTGAAACAGATCAAAGTGTCACCTAATTTATGATACACTAGAGGAGAGGATGAGCTGAGAATCAAGTAGGTCTGCTAAAACTTCACGCCTGAGGCGGCTACACTCACCCACCCAGGGATAGACCCCACAGAACAACAAACCCCCACCACCACCAACACACACACACACACACACACACACACACACACACACACACTGGGCTGCCACTGTGTAACTTAGAGTGTGGAAACATACAGAAAAGGTGCTCTTCATGTAAGGAAATGGATCCATGAAAGACAGGAGTAAAAACTACGCAGACATACTCAACACCATCCCATCGGTTAAACTGCTTTTCCCTCTGGGGAGGGAGTGAGCAAGGGGACAGGAAGAAGCCAGGGTGAGAAAACAGAGCCAGGAAAGGGCCTTTTCCCTGCCCAATAATGATAAAGAGTAATAAAGAAGAGGGAAGTGGGGATAGGAGTCCAGCATCAGTCTGCTGAGGCTCACACTGCTGGCCACTTGATAGTTCTTTTCATCAACAGAGTTTAAAACCAAAGTATTAGTAAGCTCTCAAAGTTATTAATTCACCTAACAGGGACTTAAGAGAAATAGGTTAAAGTTGAAAAGTACTCTTACACTGTCATACTGATACCTAATTCTTTTACAAGAACTAAAACATTAAAAATTAACTCGTTTTTAATAGGTTCATCAACAAAGTTGGTCAACAAATCAACGAGGTTGTTTTACCATATATCATGTGTAAGCACCATGTAGGAACTCTAACAAACGCTCTAGGTCTGTCGAAAGCACAACCAAAGTTCTTCCATATTCATCTGATGCCTGGCACCTATTCTATCCTGACTACTTAATTTGTTGACCTTTCCAGTTCTGATCTTTGCTTCATAGGGAAAGAAGTCCTTATATCCACTTTCATCTAATTAAAATAAAAGCCTAAGACATTAGCCTCTCTTAGGAAGAAGTGGGAACTAGATAGGGGCTTGGTGAAGTGGGAAAATCTAGACAAGCTTCTTCCGGGGGTGGGATTCATCATTCTGTCTGAAACTAATTTCCAGAATATTTTAAATGTCTGCATTTATATTTAAGGTCCAAGTCAAATAAACTACAAGTAATTCGTTTTCATCTTTAGTGAGTAACAGTGTGTGTGTGTGTGTGTGTGTGTGTGTGCATGTGTGTATATATACTTTTGTCTAAATAGTTTGAAGCCTTTGGAAGAAAAGTTACACACTGGGTTGAAACAGGTTTCATGAACCTAACCATCTTTACATGTTAATTTCCTTCACTGGTACTCTGTACAAAGATTTTCTAAACATGGAAGTTTAAAAAAAGTTTTAAGAAATATGTGTGTAATGGTGGTGGAAGTGTGGTAGACCTAAACAAACTTTCAAAAAGGAAAACTACCAGCATGTACCAAAGCCTTTAAAGAAAAGTACCAATTCTTTGACACAGAAAATCCCATTCACAGAATTAATCCTTAAGCAGTTATTAACGATGTGCTCTACATGTATCATACCCCACTTTCCTTACAACTAATTATTTTGTATAGTGAAAGTTTGGAAACAATCTAAATGTCTATTATCATGGGATTTTAAAATAAATTATAGCAAATGAATATGAAAGAGTATTATGTATTTTTCAGAAATAACAGTCTAGAGGATTATTTAATATGCTAAAATGTTTATAATGCTATTAGCTTTTTTGAAAAAAAAAGTCCTGCTTCAAGGGGCGGCTGGGTGGCTCAGTTGGTTAGGTGTCCAACTTCGGTTCAGGTCATGATCTCATGGTTCATGACTTTGAGGCCCACATTGGGCTTTGTGCTGACAGCTTAGAGCCTGGAGCTTGCTTCAGATTCTCTTTCTCTCTCTCTCTCTCTCTCTCTCTGTCTCTGTCTCTCTCTCTCTCTCTCTCTCCCTCTCTCAAAAATAAATAAAAACATTAAAATAAAAAATTTTTTTAAATTCTGCTTCAATGTAGTGCATCATGCCATGTTGGTTTCTGGGGTGTATATATAATTATAGACACATAAAAAACAGACTGTTATGCTTAATTCATTATATGGGAAGAAAATAAGTTTGGGGATGTGATCTGTTTGGAGAAAATGAGGCATAAATTAGAGAAAAGCAATGAACGCGAAAACAAACTGCAATAATCACTTCCTTTGCCAGAATTTAAATACCCTTTGTTTTAAATTCTAGTCATGGGGCGCCTGGTGGCTCAGTCAATTAAGCGTCTGGCTTCAGCTCAGGTCATGATCTTACGGTTCGTGGGTTTGAGCCCTGCATCGGGCTCTGTGCTGACAGCTAGCTTAGAGCCTGGAGCCTGCTTCAGATTCTGTATCTCCCTCTCTCTCTGCCCCTCCCATGCTCGCTCTGTCTCTTTCTGTCTCTCAAAAATAAAAACAAAAATAAAAAAACATTGAATTCTAGTTATAACTGATACAAGATTTGATGTGTCTTGTTGATGACAAGGCTTCCTTCTGGGACCTCTAATGACCTCTGGAGGCCAATTAGCTATTCTGCTTCTAAAAAAAAACAAACTGAACGTGTGAGTGAGAAGTTTGACTCAGGTTACTGTGGCCTGCAAAGGTGGCCTCTTTGCTGAGTCTATAAAGTTCCCATGCAGTCTTCTCTACTCCAGACTCATGATTCAGCAGCCGCAGTGCTCGGGGCCCTGGCACAGCTGACGGAAGCTTCGGTTTGTACAAATGCCAGAAAGCATCGTTCCCATGCTTGATTTAGAGTTTCTGCTTGCTTTCCACAGCATTAACTTTTAGGGAGATTCAACAACCCCTATGATGCAGCCTAAGGCAAGAACTGACAGAATAGTAAGAATAATAACTGAGGGTCTTAATTTGTGACATAAAATTCAAAGGTTTAAAACACAAGCCAAATTACAAATGTGCCCACTGTTAATTGGACAGTTGTAAATCCTGAGAAATTCCATAATCCCCTGGGCAGTGTTTACAATTAAGGCCACCCACTAATATTCAGTGAGAGGCTGCCACCCTGAAAATACCCAGTTCTTGCTGTACAACCCAGCAAGCCCACACATGAAAGGCCCACCTCTGTGCCAATACTCGTTAGCAATATGGGGGTGGGGGGGGAGATCCAATGTTTCTCACTATATTTTCTTTCCCTGTTTCCTCTCCTGTAGCCATGGTATCCACGCTGCAGACACTATCTAGGCTCAGCGGCACTCTGGAGACGGCCTACAAATCGGAGTCTCTGACTATAGCCATTCCAGAGATTTTCATCCTGACTGGTGGAGATGACTATCTTCCTTACATACAAATAATCCCATTTTAATCTAAACCCGCTTGCTCCTTCTTGACATTCTGTTAAGAAAAGAGTTCAACTCCAACAGAAGGAAATCAAGTATCCAATGACCTTTGTATTACAATGCATCGTGACCTTGAGTAGATTGATGTGCCTTCTCTGTGCATCAATTTCTTCTTTTGCACAACAGAAATAAGAATTTCCACCTCCCAGAACTGTTGTGAAGATTAAGAGGGAGAGCTGTTCCCTGAATCTCCCTTCCCCCACCTGACCTCTGCCCTTCTTGGGCACCAAAGTCACTTGGACTGAAGAGCCATTCTAACAGCCCATCCGATCTTAGCATTCAGATTCTATGACCATGATTTGGTGGTCTACTCCTTGAAGGCATTGATACAGAACTGGATAGTTCTTCATACCATCCACCTACAGAGGATAACTGTATGTATAACCAAAACAATAATTATTTCTTTATTGGCCTGAATCTGCAGAAGTTCTAATGTTCTCTCAAACACTTGTAAGTCTTAACAAATTTCTCCTAAACTTACTTTATATTTAAAAATAGTGCCCTTATGCAAGAGAACAGATAATTTTATTGAGTCAGACATCAAAACGATGCAATGTGCAACAACTCTATGATCGAGTATATTTATGCTACAGGATTTCCATATGTTATTGGCCATACCTTAGAGTATTGTGGTTTCCCATTTTCGTAGTGGATCTCCACATAATCAGAAGACAGCAAACCACTATAAAGGAAAGAAAATAGAGTGATTTCTGCACCTAAGACACGTGGAGGTTTAAAAATAATCAGCTCAATAGATGTCTTCAAGGAGCGTGTAAACCACAGAGAGCAGCAGTCTACAACAAGAAGAGGTTCGATCAAGAGCCTCGATCGTTATCCAGGAACAAATCATTCCTCACTCTCTTTAACAAGACAAAATATAGACAACATACGAATGAACTCTTTTTATACACATGATGCATATTTGACTAATAGGTTCATTGATATGGAACAAACAGAAAAAGCCACTATCAGAAGGAGACAGACCCTATAAAAAATCCCACAATTATGCAGTGAATAACTAGACTCTCAAAACATAATCACTGAGGAAAAGTATCGAGTAAAATTATTTTAGGCTTTTCAGGCCACATGGTCTCTGTCACGACTACTCAACTCTACTGAGTTAGCACAAAACCAGACACAGGCAATGTAAACAAATGAGCATAGCTCTATTCCAACAAGACTTCATTTATGCACACTGAAATTTGAATTTCACATAATTTTCATTTGTCATGAAATTGTTTCTTCTTTAATTTTTTCAACCATTTAAAAATGTAAAAAATATTCTTAGCTTGAGGACTGTACAAAAATGGGTATTTTACATTTGGCCTGTGGGCCATAGCTTGCCAACCCCTGGAATACAAGGACAGTTAACAACATAGATTTTGAATCAGGCAAAGTAGGATTTAAAGCCCAGCTCAGCCCCTTACTAGTGGTGTGACCACAGGCAAGTTACCCACCTCGGCCTTCACATGAGTCAAATGGAGGCAACAGAGAGTAAGAATCTCATGGGATGCTGGAGAGTTAAACGAATGCACATGCAGTGCTTAGACCAGGACTCAGCACCAAGTACACGCTCCGCGATGAGCTCTGAGGCCATCACTGCTTTTATGTGAATTTAACTTCTTCAAACACATTTCTCCCTGTACATGTGGGGCATGCAAAACACGAGCCTCAGAAAAAGCACAGCACCATTAGGGCATCTGGGTTCCTCTTTGGGCTCCTCCACTAGAAATGCTGATGACAAATGATGACTCACATGCGCTGACACTGACTATGCCCTGGGCACTGTGCAAAGGACTATAAAGAGTTTAGCTCATTTCATCCTAATGGTAAGTGGTGAACAAAAGTAGGCTCTCCCATGTACGAGCCAGATGTGTCCCCTAATTTGAGGCCTCCCCTTCCTTTTCTGCAAAAGGATGGGCTGGAGCAGGTGATTCCTCAGGTCCCTTCCTACTCTGACATTCTATTTTCTGTAGTTCTGCCAGAGTGTAGGTTTTCATGGTAGAAATCTTGACGCTATTTCTTGAAAAGAAGTATGGAAGAACACAGGGATTTTGCATCATTTTGAGAGCTGCACCTGATGCAGTTCTAACACGCCCCAGTGAGGAAGGCTGGAGGTGGCCGGGAGCCAGCCAACAGAGAGGGAGGCCCACGTGTGCATCCAGCCTAGCCCCCCACATCAGCCGAAGGCCAACCGTTATAACGCAGAAATAAGGCAGGTGCTGGCTCCTTGGACACGTTTTTCTATTGAAATTACTAATCAAATGTGTATCTATTGATGTTTCTGCATTTGAAACTAAATTATGGGTACATCTCCTTGTTCCCCTTTAAAAATCTTGGAGCACCTGGGTGGCTCAATTGGTTGAACGTCTTACTTTGGCTCAGGTCATGATCTCACAGTTCATGAGTTCAAGCCCCACATCAGGCTCTCTGCTGTCAGCACAGAGCCTGCTTTGAAGCCTCTGTCTCCCTCACTTTCCCCCTCTCCTACTCGAGCTTGCTCTCTCTCTCTCTCTCTCTCTCTCTCTCTCTCAAAAATAAACCTTTTTTTTTTTAATCTAAGTAATAGTCAAAGTAATGACAAGTCTTAACTCTATGTACTTAAAAATACCTGACAGGGTGTAGAAAGTTCTTTTCATTTCTAGTTAATTAAGTCAGCTGCCAGGACTGTGAATATACATAAACAAGGCTACTGACGGTAACATTTCTCTGAGGAACACTTCCACAACACCACGAGACCGAGAGAGGTTTCGCTAACTACCTTCTAATTACCTCTCTCCACAGGTAATGCATTATTTTCAAAATTCTCAACCACACAATCACTGGAGCAAGACTAAGAGCTGAAAACAAAGTTATTTGCTTGTGATGACAAAGGTATATAACAGCATTCTAACCATAAATTGCCATTTCTGATAAAGGTCACTTTAATTATCCTATTTACCATTTTAAAGGGCTTTTCCTTCTCCATGGACATCTAACACCTCCTGCATTTGAAAGTCTTAAAAAAGAAAAACAGAGACTTTTCCAGGAGCCTGTGACAGACACTAAGCCGTACATAACACCACACGCTCCTGTCCCCGTATCATTTTACTCTCCACCTCCTATAAGAAGCACCACCTTCTCATTTTCTCCACCCTTTCCTCCTGTCTGACCACTGCACTCCCTCCCTAAACACTGTTTCTGTCACTCAATGCAGCATCTGTAGCACGTGGCAGAATCCCTACCACATGGTAGGCCCGTGACCAACACCTGCTGAGTAAACGAAACATCTGCCAACATCTACTGTGTGCCAGGCCCATACTACAGGCTGGGCAGCTGGGATGAAGATGCAACTCTCTGAAACTGACACTAAGCAAAATCAGCACAAATGTATGAGATTAGTCATCTCACCCTAAAATATTATTTGTAGTCTTCCTAAAAGTGAATTAACGACAAAATATAATCTGATTATAAGTCTTTAATTACTTTTAATGTTTATTTTTGAGAGAGAGAGAGAAAGTGTGTGCGAGAGAGAGAGCAGGGTGGGGGCAGAGGGAGAGGGAGACAGAATCCCGAGTAGACTCCATGCTATCAGCACAGATCTCAATTCAGGGCTCGAACCTATGTACCGTGAGATCATGACCTGAGCTGAAACCAAGAGTCAGATGCTTAACCAAATGAGCCACTCAGGTGCCCGATTATAGTAGTTTTAAAGTAATTTTGAAATAAGATCTTTCAGTGCTGAATAAGTAACACTGGAAAGAAAAAAATGAATAGTTAAGTATGCAGTGGTGTGTCTCCAGCCCCACCCAGAGAGAAAGAGCAAGTGATCTTGATCTCTGGACACCTAAGGATGAATTGTCCGGCAATCCCTGCCTGGAGATGCTCTTCAAGGCATTTCCCCCACCTCTGCTTCTACTATTTACCCCAGTAGAATATCCTCTTGGAATCATAATGTTTTCGTATGCCAATGCTAATCTATTTGGCAATTGTGGTCCCAAGCATAAATGGTCACTTTGCTTTGTTGATCAGCCAATGGGGTGCTTAATAACTTGCAGAAACTGATAAAAGAGAGTTTTGGAACACCTTAAAATCTGAAATAAACATCCCTTTCTAATCCTTTAAGTTATGGAAAAACTATATATGATGGCTACCACAATGCTTTTCATGCCAGTTATTGGTGAAAGAGGGATGATTCTTGGAAGTAAAGGGATAAATGCAGGATGGAAGTTCAAAGCCAGGTGGAAAAGAGTGGAAGAACTGGAATAAGGAAATTCTCTTGAACCCCCTCAGTCTGCACCTTTATGGTGAATCTGTATGACAGAGGTAGTGAAAAGAACATGAACTCTAGAGTCAGACAGAATGTGATTTCACTCAAGTATGAAGGACAAGGGTGAGACCCTTGAAAATGCTGAGCTCTAAGAGCAGGAGAATGGCAAAACTATTAAAACATGGCAAGTGAGCCAAGAATCAGACCAGGTAAGGGAGCTGTGGCAGAAATAATGCCATGTAGCCACCATTTCTCATTTCATTTTCCCCTTTCTGGCACAATAAAACTATATTTCAAAGCTTCTCCAGCAGTGAGGCTGAGGCCAAAAGATTGAATTGTGCCTCATAAGAGAGAGCAGGAAGTGAGGTCTACCGCCCTAGGGTGGCCATTACATTCCATGCATGATTATCCAAACTCTCTCTTCCATGGCAACTCAAAGCCATGTGCCTAGATGGCATAGCTACAAGATGGGTGCAGCCTAGGTTCCTATATCCTGACCTAGAGAAGAGCTTCCTAGGAAAGGCACTCAACTTGTATGAGACCATAAGGTGGATAAGAGATAAAATTTTATAGTTTTAAATCTCAGATTTCACCTTTATTACAGAAACATGGCCTCAACTATCCTAATTCCAAAATTTATCACAAAGAAATATTGAGAAATTTAACATCTAAAGAATTTCAGAATCATCAGCAAATATACAAAGAAAGCTTCTGTTAAGATCTAAGCATTGGAAATTCAAACAAAGAGAGAAATATGCCTTGGGGAGATTTGTTGTTGGAGTCCTCAAGTTTGAGATTTATGTGTCTAATGAAAGTAGGCACACAAATAACCAAGTGGTCAAAACTCCCAAAGGTTTGCATCTTCCAGTATAGGGAGGCTCATTATAAAGAAGCTGAGGACCCTAGGAACTGGAAAAGTTACTTACCGGAATTCTTAGTGCCTAAAAACCGTACTAACCAAGAAGGGTAGATGACTCCTAGGTTGTTTTTGGAAAATAACTTGAATCTCTTAGTTTAAAGAAAGAATCCTATGCCTTCTTTTAGGTGACCCTGTCAGGAAAGGCTCAGTAGGCAAATCAAGTAAATTAAATTGTTCAGAATGAGACAACGTAAAGGTCAGTGCCTTGGGCTATAAGGAAAAATGCCAGGAAAGATAAATGCTGGACCACAAGGAAACCATCTGGTCAACATGAATTAAAAATAATTTACTTCCATATATATATGTATACACACACACACACACACACACACACACATATATATATATATATATATATATATTTAAAAAGTCAAACCATCAGTCTCCAGAAGCCCAGTTCTGAAATCTATGTTCACTGAAATTACTGTGTTGAGCCCTCAAAGTTTATGACTTTGATTAAAAAATTGTGTGGGTTGCTGGGAGCAGAATACATTCTTCTGAAGGGACCTAGAGGCCTATAGGGCACTCCTTCACCATCAGAGCTACGGAAAAGTCGGGAAGAACAGAACAAGCACCAAGGCTTACCAACTGGATGGTCATATAATTCATCATCCAAAACAGGCCATCTGGAAGGTCAGGCTAGGCTATGAGATGAAAAATACCCTTAAGCTGAGATGCTACTAAGCAAGAAGTCTGTGAGCATGTCTCTTTTCCAGATGCTTTTGAGCTCTGTAATTATGTTTTATATGGCCACTGTTTCAGGACAACCTTGGGCGGCCCCCTTAGGTTCTCTCTCAGAGTGCCTAAAATACTAGGAGGCAGATACCAGGAGAAGAGTCAGATGCTTTTCCAGATGCTTTTGAGCACTGTGACTATGTTTTATATGGCCACTGTTTCAGGACAACCTTGGGCGGCCCCCTTAGGTTCTCTCTCGGAGTGCCTAACATACTAGGAGGCAGATACCGGGAGAAGAGTCAGCATTCCAAGATGCAGAAGCCAGGAAGCACTGAATCCAGATTCACTGCAGTAGACCGGACTTGTCAGGCCTTGACCAGCCATGCTCCTTGTCACACAATGTCTTTGTTCTTAAGTGAACAGTAGCGCAAACATTTTAATCTAGTTCTCAGCGGTGAAACTTGTAGGTTACTTCCATAGGTACCGAAAACTGGGACTGTAACTGAAGCCGACGTTTATGTGAACAAAAGAGTAAAAAATTAAATTGTGTCTAGAAAAAAGACTGCCACGTTCATCACGTAAATTCACTTGTCCGATTATCTTCTTTCTGACAGTGCTTAACGTCTCAATATTGGAAGCCCTGATCATCTCAAATGGCCCTTGGCAGATTCACTGGGGAAGTGGGCTGCCGCCCTCTCCACCAGGCCCCACAGCCATCCATTGAATGACAAACACTGGTCACTATGGAGACTTGCAACCTCACTGGGCTTCAAGCATAACGGCAAGGAACAATGGAGCAGCATGCCTGTTCCCTCTTTACACTAGAAGCTACTCTTTCTTCCTTTTATACACGTACATATTTCTAATTCGTCAAATAACTACTATAACTTGTAATGAAGAGAGACGTAGAATTTAAACTCAGTACATTCATACAAGCATAAGTTTGTAACCTTATAATTATCTTCCTGTCCTTCGATTGCTTTCCTTTTCTGAAAATAATAGGCTTAAAATTCAAATGACTTTTCAGTCGCCACTTTTCCCAGGTTTTAGGAAAAAGTTACTCATTCTACCTCAAATAATTTTTACACCAAAAGTGTCTCAGCTAGAAAATATATAATCCTTCGAGGGTAAATAATACAGTAAGACTTTGAAGCTGTGCTAAAGGATTGCAGGCATGAAGAGGTTGGAATTTAAGAGTGTAGAAATGATATGTTAAGTGGGTAAAAGCAATTACAGATTGAATAGAAGCTTTGTGTTAAGTCAAACAAAGACGGCCTGCTAGGCGAGGGCTGGGAATGTGGGCATATTTCCTAGGAACAGAGCTGCAGGTGGAGAGCACTCCCCGCGTAAGCAGGATGGAGGGAGTGTAAACCTCTTTGAGGGTCACAACAGGAATTTAATGAGGTCCTAAATCACATAAGAGTTTGCAGCTGAAATTTCAATGTGGAGGCCCTCTTGCATCTCATAGGTGATGGCCCCATGCACCCTAATACAGTGAGAACACCCTTGTCTAATAGAATGGGAGACACAAGCAGGGCTGCAAATTAATAGACAGGGATGTAGACAAAGGAAAAGCTAGGAGAGAAAGGAAGAATGAACTTGAGGAGATGTAAAAGCTGATGACCCCCACCCAAGCCGGCTTGATCGGCCAAGGAGAGTCGCCAATTTAGAGTTCCCTTCTAGGGGGTGATGGACATGGAGGAGGGCACTTGTGGGGATGAGCACTGGGTGTTATATGGAAGCTAACTTGACAATAAACTATAAAAAAAGAAGAGTTCCCTTCTGAAAAGGTGGCATCAATAGACAGTTTTAATCAAGTAAAAATGAAAGGTGTTGAATTTTTCCTCCTCGGCTTTGAAGTCAGACCATATGAAGTGGCTAACACATTCCTAGCTGTGGCTGCCAATACCTCTGTAAGTACATCCCAGTAATTCTGAGACTCCTCCATAACAGAGTCCTGGGTATTCTCACACATGTGGTTTTACCCCCATGTACCATGAAACAAAAAAGATTTTTAAACACAGGGAAAACTGAATCGTTGTGAACACAACTACACATAACTGAAATGTTTTGATGCACAAATTTAAAGCTAATAATGAGTATTATAGTGTGTTGAAAATTGCTAATGCAGACACTCTTCCGATATGCCCAACATTTCTTGTTACAACTATTAAATTTGGCACAACACACACAGAATCACAGAGAATGGATATGGACCTGCAATCCACCCCTTGACTTCCTGTAACTTTGTTCAGGACACACAGCTCTTTGCCAAGTCCAATTCTTGCCATGTCCTAGGACCAGAATTCCCTACTTCTTCTAGTTTTTGTTTTACCAGGAAAACTGCGCATTTGTTTATATAGTGTTCCATTCTTTCCAAGTATTCATGAAATGGTAAAAACAATAAAAAAGAAACCATGGGAAATCTATCAGAAATAATAAGAGTTAAATAAGGTAGGTGATTACAAAATAAATGTGCACAAATAAAATACACTTTTATGTGCACCAGCAAAAACCACCTAGAAGTAGTCTAGGGGGGAAGTGTCTACCAACAATGACAAAAACAGAAACAAATCTCATAGATGTATCATATTTGTAGATATATAAACGTAAATGTACACACGTACAGACGTACATATACTCTGTAACTTTAATGTTAGTTCCAAGCAAAATTCAGTAAGTTTTTATAACTTGACAAAATTATTCCAAAGTTCATCTCAAAAATAAATGTTATACCCAAGCATTTTACTTAACAGGAGACTTACAATAGGATATTACTATCATATTATTTGTATCACTATTGTAATAAGCAAGAGCACTTACCTGATGAGACAGATGGCCCAAAGGGCAGAAAAGAAAGTTCAGAAAGAAATTCAAGTTCATACCAAAAACCTTATGTATTAAAATATTGGCATTTTAAATTAAAAGAGAGAATAAAAAATAAATATCTATGAGACAAATGTCTTAACATTTTGGGAGAAGTCAGACCCCTAATCATATCTTACACCAAACTAAAAATATATGCATAAATGATATACATCCTTTAAAATAAAGCCATAATTTTGATATAAAAATACAGCTGAATGTTGGGAAGAGAGACCTTTTGAAGCATTATATTAAATCCAGAATTATAAAGAACAAAAAATATGACTACAAAAAATGATTTAGCTTTCATGAGTGAAAAAAATCCATAAACAAAATTTCAAGGAAATTTTTGCAAAAACATTTGCAAAATATATAAAAAACATAGAGTTACTATCCTTACCATAAAGAACCAAAATGAAAACCAAATATAAACAGATAAGCAATTCAGTAGAAAATGGGCAAAGGATGTGGGCACAAAACAGAATGTGCAAAATGCAATTCACAAGAAAAAGAAAACGAGAAATACTAATGACCCTCAATTATACACAAATGCACAATTGCACTAGTCATAAAAGACCTGTAAATTAAAAATAACCGTAAGAGACCAATTTTTCCCTTTGGTTTAGAAAGTAAAAATGAGTAACAGCAGCCAGAGCTGGCAAGAGTGCAGACAATCCCTCTGCACATTACCGATGGGAACCTGTATTAGTACGCCTGGCCAGGGACAATTTGCAACAGTTATCAAAGTCCAAAAAACATATTCTTTTAAATCTGTAAGTTTTTATAATCTTGTAAGTGCTACTGATAAAGGTTTCCTGAGGAGAGGCGCCTGGGTGGCTCAGTCGATTGGGCATCCGACTTTGGCTTGGGTCATGATCTCACAGTTCCTGGGTTCGAGCTGCATGTATATCTGGCTCTCTGCTGACAGCTCAGTGCCTGGAGCCTGCTTTGGATTCCATGTCTCTCTCTCTCTGCGCCTTCCCTACCCATATCTCTCTCTCTCTCTCTCTCTCTCTCTCTCTCTCTCTCTCTCTCTCTCTCTCTGTGTCCCTCTCAAAAGTAATAAAATAAACATAAAAATTTTTGTAAGGCTTCCTGAGGAAATAACTGACACACATACACATACACACACACAAAACACATTTACACACGTGATGATTCTCCGATGATGCTGTAGGTATAAGTCAGTTTACATGTGTTTTTACAGACAATTGGAAAGATGTTTACAGCATTGTTCAATGAAAAAAGGAAATGAGAGAATACTACATTGGGTAATTTTTTTAAAGTTATGTTTAACTTACATAAAGAAAAAAATCTGCAAAGATACACACATCCAAATATAACAGTGAGCTATTATTTTCTGTAGAACTTTCAATAGTTTTTATTTTCTTTTGCTTACCCATTAATTCCTAAAGCTTTTATGATAAATATATTTTACCTTTTAAAATAGGAAACCACAAAGAAGCTGTATATTAAGCATCTGAATTTGGCGCAGGTCATAATCTCACGGTTCATGAGATCAAGCCCCGTGTTGGGCTGTTTGCTGACAGCTCGGAGCCTGGAGCCTGCTTGGAACTCTGTGTCTCCCTCTCTCTCTGCCCCTCCCCTGCTCGCACTCTGTCTCTCTCTGTCTCAAAAATAAATAAACATTAAAACAAATTAAAAGGAGAAAAACATAGCTCCTTTAGGAAGAAATTAACTAATGGTTAATTTCAGGGCCCAGGAAAGGAGAAGAATCACAGACACCGGCAATGCCACCAACAGCCATGCCACCAGGCAGGGAGCGAGTGCCAGCGTGTCTGCCTCTGTCCTCCCAGCTCAATATTCCTGACATTCGCTGAACACCTGGAGGTTGTTCCTGCCACAGGGAGTGGGTGAGGACAGAAAGAGAAGCCAACACGGTCTGTTTCCTCACGGTATTTATAATCTCATACCTAAGTAAGACAAGGTCGCAGGTACCCTAGTATTAATCACAAAGCATCAAGCTGCCCTCTGAGAGGAAATTCATTTCAACTAAGATGATCAGAAGCTTTTCCACAAGAAAGCAAGGCCAGGGTACGTCAGGACAAAATACGGTCAGGGAAATATAGGCAGGAAAGAGCAGGTCGGAATGGTCAAGAGATCGAGGTGTGCAGGCAAGGAGACATTTTCAGGAAGCAGCTAAAAGCCCAGTTGGGCCACGGCATCAGTCACAGTGGCAGTGGTGTTAAAAAGGCAGACTTGGGCTCAGGCAACACACAGGTTTAAGCGAGGGGCTGTAACCTGGAGAAAGAAAGACCCCTAGCATCAGGGCTCGAAACTTGGAAAGCCACACTGCCTTCTGTCAGACCTGGAAGTGTGCAGTATGCTCTGTGTTCTCAGAAGCTGCAAAGACTTTAGAGCCTGGGAAGGGCTGAGCACAGAGAAGTTTCTGTTACTGGGTCAATTAGAGCCATCTGCAAAGTAATTAATGTTATCAGCAGGAAGAACAGCAAGAGACAGGCAGAAACACTAAGAAAAGGCCTTTCACATATGAAAACCTGTAGCTTTAACTTTCCTTCACTCATTCAATTAATGGCTCAAGACAGAGTGAGAAACAGCTAAAACAGAGGAGGGTCAAACAGAGGATCAATGAAGACTATTTAATTTTTACTTAAATGTTTCCAATTCTTTAAACATTTTTACCGTAAATTATAGATTTTTGTCCTAAAACCTGTTATGCAAATACTAGTGTGAACCCTGCAATTTAATGCTCTTTAAAAAAAATTTTTTTACTAGTTTTATTTATTTTTGAGAGAGAGAAAGACACAGTGTGAGCAGGGGAGTGGCAGGGAGAGAGGGAGACACAGAATCCCATGCAGGCTCCAGGCTCTGAGCTGTCAGCACGGAGCCCGACACAGGGCTTGAACTCACAAACTGTGAGATCATGGCCTCAGCTGAAGTTGGATCCTTAACTGACTGAGCCATCCAGGCACCACTGTTCTTTTAATAGTTAAAGAAGAGTAAGATTTTTGTGGAAAAGCCAGAAGGATTTTTTGTGTGTTTTCCTCTTCTCTTTCTCCTCTACATGGGAGAAGTCTAACCCTTTCTCTCACTGGTATTGCCCCGACCTGAGCATGGAGAGTGTCTGCTGGCTAAACTGAGACCCAAGGCCACAGAACAAGTCCCACAGAACAGACTGACAAACAAGGCTACATAAGCCAATAAAGGAAAGGTGTTCAAAACTGTCATCCCTGATATCTCTGTCCTAAGCAGAAAACAGCATTCTATGCAGTCATGCAATCCTTCCTACATATAACACAGGGATGTTTAGAAATGGCAATCACAATCCTTCCAAAATATTATATATGTTTAAGAAACTATCACGATGTAGCAATGAGAAACATACTTCTGCAGAAATATCAAACCAATAAGGGAGATAAGAACACAAAATAGCAAAAAGAAGAAGAGAAAAGAGTGAAAATGAGGAGAATTCTGAGAACTTTTAAGGGTTTCTTCAAGCAAGTACAAAATTACTATTATAGAAAATAGCACCCATTTTTAAAATTACCACTTATAAAAATGATCATCAAACTCATCCCACATTTCATGGCATCAAAAAATGATCCACTGGGCCTTTGATAGCTAAAAAAAAAATCATGAGTTTCTAAAGCCCAACTAATTTCTTTATCCAGAGAATTTTTCATACTTTCAAATTATGTACTATTTCATCATAATAGCAAAAGACAGACCTCTGAAAAGTACAGAATTTATCAGAAGAACTAGTCGTGTTGTAGCTTCTTTGGAAAGGGATTGCTTTCAAATGGTGTGGACTTTCGGATTCAGTGTAGTGAAGTGCTAACTTGGCCTAAATTGTTTACTTTCCTTACCATTGTATCCTCACTTAGGAAAGAATGCCTGAACTACACAAGTACCCACATACATGTGTTGGTTGAGTGAATTAACGTTAATTAAAGAATGAATGGGTAAACAGGAATCAAGCGATCTGATTCCTAGCCTGGATCTGACACTGATGGTCTCTGAGACCTTGGAGAAGTCCCTAATATTGTGCAATAATACTGAGGACCTATACTGTATAAGTTTTCTTACAAAAAACAAGAACACCAGGTTATAGGATCTCTAAGGACACTTAGGTGGCTCAGTCAGTTGAGTATCCAACTCTTGATTTCAGCTCAGGTGGTAATCCCAGAGTCATGGGATCAAGCCTTACATCTGGCTGCATGCTGAGTGTGGAGCCTGCTTGGGATTCTCTAGCGGGCGTGCGCGCACTTCCTCGCTCTCGCTCTCTCGCTGTCTCCCACTCCCCACCTCGCCCGCCTGCATGTACTTTCTAAATAAATAAATAAATAAATAATAAAATAATGAATGACTACTATGATCTCTCACCCTAAAATACACCCGGGCCTACCTGGAAGTTGGGGATTGATAACACATGTACCTCATCTATTCAGTACACGCTCTGTGAAATAATCAACTGCCAGTGTCCTGAATGCCTTCAGCCAACATTTTTGAGAATGGTGCTAAAAGGAAAGCTCCATCCATGTTCCATATGCCCTGTAAAAAGCCACTTTATAGGTCTTTTTTCTTATTCTACATATTTCCATGTACCTCAATCAAAAAAGAATAAACACCTCCCTTTCCAAGATGTAAAGTGATAAACTGTCTCTACAGATTAATAATGAATAAAAAACTTTTACACAGAAACCAACCTAAGAGCTAATAGTTAAGAACTGCTGAAGCTAGATCTATATTAATACTAACCTATTTAAGCAGTGTGTTAAAAATCAGATAAGACTTACAAAATCATTACTTGATTGTAACTACAAATAATTCAAAAACTTAAAGTCATACTAACATGCTTTATCATAAAGAAATGGAAGACCAAAGACAACAGGGTAAATTAAGTATTTATCCTGCTTAGGGAGCTTGTGAGAAGCAAATCTGATGGCATTTCGTGTCACTTTGAAAGACACATATAAAATCATGACTACAGGTGGGTCCTTTAATCTATATCAGTCTAATTATACAGTCTGGACATTTTACATAATGCTAAAACTGAATTTTTATCTTTTATAAGCTACTCAAATCATTAACTAGTGACACTTGATTCTCTAAATATATGTCTTAAAAGTCATTTTAAATAATTTATAGGCAGGCACATGCCTTCTCTTTTAATGTATATAATATGCCAGTACTAAAATCAAATCAGTGGTGGTAGAAAAAAACAGAACAACAGATACCTAAAACAACAGAGTTTTAAGAGAATTTCTAGAAACGAGCTTTTCCTCTAGGCAGACAACTTTTGTTAAATCTAGTCTTAAATTTTTAAGTCCATGTAGACAATCTTACCTACATTCACAATTAAAGTTCCTCTAATGTTTGGACCAAAAGCAAAACCTTCAAAAGATTCTAGAAGCAGCCAAATCTCAGAGAGACTGACACAGAAAAAAGGAGAAACTATTCTATTTAGGTCCTTTCAGAGAAGCTATTTTTAGTTTAATCTTAAAACCAGACATTTTTAGAACCATGGTGAAAATTCTAACAATTAACTATGTGGTCCATAGTGGCAAATTCACTAAGTATCAACAGTAAGTTCCAGAATCTTGAGTAGGAGATGACAGGGAATAAGAAAGATCCTAGGTAAACTGATTCACATCCAAGCCTGGTAACTCAAAATAAGGCTAGAAAATGGAGTGGACTACATTCCAAGAAAAATCCAGAAGCTAGTAGTCTGGTGAGTCAAAACTCTGAGCCAAGAGAATATTCAGGAGTTGAAATGCACAGAATCTAGAGATTACACCAGCACATGAACACCAGACGGGCAAAGGAGATGCTCCAAACTACCATCCCATAGAAATGGCAGATACCATGTTGTATCCACAGTTCCTGTTATTGTCACCTACACAGAAGAGGTATCCTAATAAAGTTCTGCTGCTGATGAGTCCACAGGCCAGAAAGCTCAAGTCACAAAAGACAAGACACCATGGCACCTGACACTCCGGTCTGCGCAATCCACAGGAACCTGAGGGCCCTCCCACCAGAGCTCAGCCCCAGATAAGGAGGGTGAGGCCTGAGATAACACACGGGAGCAAGAAAACTGAGACTCAGGTCACTTTCTGTCTCTATCTTTAGGAAGTATCCACAAAGTCAAAACGATTCCCAAGCAGTAGGCCCAGCAAGAGTGGGAATGTATGGCTGAAAGAAGGAAGGATGAGAGCAGGTCTCTTTACTATTTCAACCTCTGCCTGGAGCTTTATGAAGGGAGTGCGTGCATGCATGCGTGCGTGTGTGTGCGTGTGTGTGTGTGCGTGCACATAATTTAATGGGCTATCTATAACAAACTGTAAGACGTGGGATGGTACCAGCATGTATCCCCAAGGACCAGGAGTCAATGAAGTAAAGAGAAGTTATATGCTCTCAAACTGGTAAACCAATATAAGAAATCTCTAATTGCTCCTTATAGCATCTGACAAAAGTCTGTTGGGTGTCAGTCCACTGAATATTTCACTGTACATGTTTGAACTCTTCATTTTACTCTAATTCTAATTTCAATAAGTCAGCATGAATTGCTGGACCCTTTCTATATTAATAACCCTTCTTACAATCCTACATGACTTTTTTACGGAATGCAAGACATAAACAAGCGTCCACGTTTTCTTTATTTTCTTCTGAAAATTCTATTGTTATTACTTATTATTTGCTATTTTGCTAGGTCTGGTTTTGGTTTTGGTTCCTTGTTAAAAAAAAAAAAAAAAAAGAACAAAACCGAAAACAAAAAACCACGTCCTAATCTCTTACACACAAGCTTTAGGATGAGAGGTTCCCTGGGTGGAGGGTGAGGCGGAAGGCACGTACAAGGAGCCCCTATGACATGAGTAATGTTCTGTTTCTCAACCTGCATGGTGAGTATATATGGTTATTCATTTAATTCTTCTTTAGACTGTAAAAATGTTTCTACTCTTACATATAATATTACATAATTTTAATAAATTAGAGGAAAGGGATCAAAATATCTACAACTAATAGAAACAGAAGAGCCCAGTCCAATTCTGACATTAAAAATGTTGAGTATGAAACAAATGGAACCAGAAATTGACCAAGGAAAACGCATCTGGAATTAGAAAGCTATCCCTACCAGGACCAGAGGGGAAAAACGTCTAAAGAACATGTGGGAAGTGAAAAGCACAGAGAGAACAAAAGGCAACTTTCTCCTTCCCTAAAAATAGCAGGCTTATTAGGCCATTTTTAGACTCCAGTGTTCATGTAGGAGTCCATTTCTATTAAAAGAGTAGAACTTAGAAAGGGAAAAGAAGTTCTTGGAGAATACCAAAGTACAGAAAAGAAAAGTTCCAGAAATACAACCAATGGTAATAGACCAGACAGGATTTGAACTATCTATAACTTTATTACAAAAATATTTAACTCTCGAACTAGACAGCTAATGATTAAAGGCGTGACACAAACAAAATCCTCCCCTGCACTGATTTTCTGTGAAGTTCCAGAACAGTGGAGGATGCGCAAGGTACAAGGTTAAGGCAGACCCCACAGGGAGCTGCCATGGCTGACAACTGGTTTCAAAGAACATGGTAAGTGATTCCATCCCATACCCTTCACTATAATCTATGAATTTAAATTTAATTTTTAAAAAATAAATACTAGTTTTCTGTCACCAAAACCACCGTGGCTGGAAAAAAAAATCAATCTTGGCTGGTTTGATAATTATCTTAAAACATATTTCTGAATTCACAATGCCAACAAATGTCTTCTCTCTCTCATTCCCACCCTCCTCTATTGTTTAAGAGATTTATTTGCACACAGGAAGGTGGAATTCGAGAGTGATTACCCCAGCGGCGGATCGAAGACCCGTGTCACAACTATACCAAGGTACACTCACAGCACAAGCCACTCCCAGACATTTTTTTTGCTCAGCAAGATAAAATCTTTCTGAGTTCCTATTTTCTCCATCAAAGAGAGTATATTACAGTGCTAGAATATTTAGCACATCCAATAATTCTGAAATAGGTTATTCTAGGGTGTTTTCACATATATGCTCAGAGGGTCAGATCAGTATTATAAATCGCTCTATTTTTATGCACAATTTTAAAAATCCTCAGGCCATGTAACGGCACTTAGCCTTTTCGGATGACTAATAATATCTAAATCCAGAGGATATTTTTGAGATGACTAATAATTTGAATATGCACACTAAAGTACAATCTAAAAACGAATAGCATAATGAGGCTTTTTCCTCTTTTCTGTGCCTTATGCCTGATCATCCTATAATTCTTAGCTAAAAAATACTTTGCTTATTCTTTAAGAGAATATTAAGATTCTTGTTTAAAAAAATGAAAGATAATTAGGGGCCCCTGGGTGGCTCAGGTCATGACCTCGCAGTTCATAGGTTCAAGCCGCACGTCGGGCTCTGTGCTGAGAGCTCAGAGCCTGGAGCCTGCTTCACATTCTTTGTCTCTCTATCTCTGCTCCTCCCCTGCTCGTGGTCTCTCTCTCTCTCTCTCTCTCCTTCTCTCTCTCTCATGAATAAACATTAAAATAATAATTAATAATAGTAAGTGAAAGGTAATTCTAATTTTTTTTATCCCATAACCTCAGTTAACAAGCACATGGATATCAGTTCCCTTTACCTCTTTTATCTGCATTCTGGGCCTTGCATTATTTTCTATAATTGCCCAAATTTCACCCCAGGTGTCACTGAAGCAATGATCTAAACAGCCCAAACCCTAGTCATCTCCAACTAGCGTTGGATAACTCAGTGAAGGTTCCTAGTTAATAGAACCTCATTGTTACCAACTCAGCCGTTCTACAAATGCAAGGCTACTGCACTGTGACCATATCTAAGAGAAATGTGTAAGGATCAAAATACTTCCAAGAACTGAAAAAGTTTCCCTCCTCATCTTCTGTCTCAAGCCCTTCATTGTTTTTTTTTTCATGTCCTATTCCTTACACAGATTATAAACTCCTCATAAATAAAAGAAGAATAAAAAATAGAGAAGCAAAAAATGACTCCAAGTTCCCTACAAAGACAAATGGTCTTAATTTCAAGCTACTAAAAACTATGAAGCTAAGTACTGAAAACCCCGAGCCAATGCATAGCCTGCCAGAATCTGAATGGGTGAAAGGACTTTACGGAGGTGAGGAAGGAACGGCAAACTTCTGTTTAGCGCACAGAGCTCCAGGAGCTCTGCAATGAGCCCCACTGACTCCCTCACACCAGTAAGATGGCCTCTCCCGAGGAGCCCCCTCGGACCCCCAGTAAGATGGCCTCTCCCGAGGAGCCCCCTCAGACCCCCAGTAAGATGGCCTCTCCCGAGGAGAGGCACGGACTTTGAAGAGTGAACAGGGAACTTGCCCCGGTTCACCCCGCTCCCTGTTGCCACTCCCTCTTCTCCCACACAATGCTTCAGCAAACAGCTGGACCCAGCCATGGCGTCATCATAATCAAAAAGAAAAGAACAGGGGACTTGAGCAAAGATACTAAGGAAGAAAAGAAAAAAAGTCAGGGGAGATGAAGGATATACATACATCACAAGGAAACAGAGGAAATGCTCAGATAAATATTTCCCTCTGACCTCAAAGAAATTATAGACATGACCTCTTTTTTAAAAGGAGCTCAAAAGAACATCATAAAAGAATAGAATAAGATAAAAAGGAAGTTGGCAAAGCTCAGAAGGAAAAATATTTTTTAAAAATAAATGTTATAAAGATGCAAAGCAAGCTGAAAACAGAAAAAGAAAAAACTAGTCAGGAATCAATAATAAAATAATATAGAAGTGACATATACAGAAGACTGCATATACACATTGTTATTATTCCTGAAGATGAAAATAAAACACATGGAAGAGAAAAAATAGACAAAAATAGAACATAAATTTCCTAAAAGCAAGAAAAGCTTGGAATTTGCAGCTCAAACAAACAAATAAACCATATACCTGGAAAAGTTTATAAAGCACCATTAATACTGAATAGTGTTATTAATCTTGGAAGCTACTGATATGGAAAAATCATATAATCATGTTAAGCTAGAAGAGGCAGTCTCTCTAAAGAGAGAAAACTAGGTTGCCTCTGACTTATCCACAGCAATCCTCAATGCCCAGAGACAGTGGGGCCATCCCCTTAAGTCCTGGGGAAGTATGGTACAAAATTTTTATATCTAGCCAAGTTATTCTTCAAGTATAATGGCAAATAATTCCGTCAAACAAAATACCAATAATTCAGGAAAAACGATTCTAGAAGCCATGGTAAAGAATTCAAGTTGGGCACTGAACCCTGTAAGTTTAAGTTATGGGAACTGTAATTATTGAACAAAATACAAATGTTATAAACCTTGACAATGTACAAAGTATATCATAACTAACGGGTAAGAAAAAGTGGAAGACGTATAAATATGTAAATGTGTTCTTCATTCAAATATACAATCTAATTGAAACATGTCCTTTTATAATGACTCTGAACAATGTTTAGCAAGTCAGGTCTCATGAGGAAATACTCATCTGACTTTCATCAATTCTTTCATTTCACTTCTTTTTCTTTTGTTAAATTTAATATTTGTTAAATTCCAAGTTTGTTAAATTTAATCATTTATGTTTAAAATATTGTTGTAGAATAATCTTTGTTATTGTAGTTGTTTTTAAAGTTTATTTATTTTGAGAGAGAGAGCATGTGCACATGAGCAGGAAGGGGGCAAAGAGAGAAGGAAAGAGAATCCCAAGCCGGCTCTACTGACCGCACCACTTGATCTCACGAACCATGAGATCACAGCCAGAGCCTAAACCAAGAGTCAGACACTTAACCAACTGAGCCGCCCAGGTGCCCTGAATAATCTCTTTTTCATAAATGATCTCCCAAACCTTCCATCTGTGTGTCAATTAAGTTGACAAATATTAATAATGGCTAATTCTGAATGGTAAGGTTTACCTTTTTCCTTTATCCTCTCATGTACTGACGTTAAATTTTATAATAAGTAATATCATCTTTACAAAAACAATAAAATATTTTTCAGGAAATTGCTTTTAATGGCTACTCATCTAGGCTTCAAAAGTACAGACTTCTGACAATTAAAAGGAAATGAACCATCTTCCATTAGCTGCTTATTACGTGATGGTTCAGTAACAATAGGTCTGTAGCTTCAGTGTTGAGGATGAAGCAGTAAAGGGATACCCACTACTTTGCCACGGCAAGCTGCCACTCTAATGCACTGCTCTTGGATGGAAATCAATAAGACTGAACTTTGCCAGCGATCTCAGACAAGTTGAGAGAATGACCCATCGAACTACTAAGGGGTGCTTTGTTACAAGTGTTTTGTTGGTGCCAACTTCTCAGAAATAAGAAAAGATCTTTCCTACTCAAATACAAAAGGCCTATTTCAGTACATACAACTTGCTAGGTGTTCAGTGCATGCTAACATCTACTTTAATAAGTGATACCTGAAAAGCAGACAGCTTTACTAAGCTCTTTACTTTCTTAATAACATTGGGAAAGGAAAAATGAAGTAGGCAATGAAAAAAAAAAAAAAGAGGAAAGCTACCTTTTTATCTTTTCTTCCCCGTTCCATTCATACCCTTATCTCCATTAGCAAACAGACCTGGAAGTGAAGGAAGTCCAAGCAGGCCTTGCTGCCGTGCTGACTGCTGAATAGATCTGTTCTCTAGAATCACCGTCTGATCCCAGCATATAGATTTAAGGACTTGAATAAAGTCTACCATGAAAAAAGGACACTTTTGCAAAGTCCAGAGGCACCTACAAACTAAAAAGCATGTTTGCATTTTTATTTCAGTGAGACCAAACAAAAGCATAAAATTACGCTTGAAAATACATAACACTAGACATTCACACAAAATCTCACTAAGGAAGTGCACTTTCAAATGAAGCCCCTGGTAAAACTCCATACAGTAAATTCTGTCAGGCAAAAATCTGACTGCAATTTGTCACCTAGAATGTCATTACTTTATCCACTGTCAAAACTTTAAATACACTTTCTTCTTGTTCATAAAATATATATATAGCCCTGCATTTGTTTCAAATGATGTCAATGTTGAAAAGCTAAAGTTCTTAAGTAGATGTGAATCTTCTTTTATTGCAAGATAATGTACAATCTCACAGTGTCTTTCAGATCCACTGAACACTTTCTTAGATTCTTTAGAATTATGTCAGCCATCCAACCCTCTTTCATTTATCCTTCTAGATTTCGCCAATCATTCATTGAGGCACACGGTTACTGTTCCGTGTGAAAATACAAGTATGGCTAACTGGAAAACAAGGTTTTTCTCCTTCCACTAGAGAAAGCTGAGTCATAAGTACACACCTGTTAAGAAATTAACTGTTTTGTTGGCAACAGAGAAATTTAAAAATTTCCCGATTGATTAGAAAGCATAGAAGGCCTTAGCCTTCCAACAGCAAACAACCAGAAAAACAAAAAGATGGAATCTGCAATACTAGCAGTAAAACTTGAATGAAGGTAGCCTGCTTCCCTGGCCATGTAAACACTGGATTTCAGGCTGTAACTGCCAGAGTGAAGGCCAGAGGTGGGAAGATAGGAATACTGAAGCACATGACAGCTTATATTGTGAGCAGGCGGAGAAGCCCTGGACAGAGACGCCTACACTGAGGTTCTCTTCCACCTGGCAAAAACACCAACCACTTGCTGAACCTCAGGAACAGAGGCATAAGACCACCACATTTTCTTCTTCAGCTGAAGTTACTACTCTTTGCATCTCCACCCCATCCCTTCTTTATTCCTCACCCCATCATCCTGCCTTTTTCAGAATCAGCATGTGGTAACTCATTCCTTCCCATAAGTACTTTCCTCTGCAAAACTTGCTCAAATACGACAAAGAATAACTATGAATATAAAGATGGCCTTTTGTCCATAGAGACTGCAGTGATAAGAAATATGGTGTGGCTTATCTAGAGTCTTGATAAGGAATTCCAAGGAGTCTGGTGGCCTCTGAGAGGCATATGTTATTTGGGGGAAAGAAATGATGCAGTCTTGTGAGAAAATTTTAAACTTTTAAGCAGAACCCTTCTTAATGTGATGGTCCACTTTATGTCAACACACAGCTGAACTGAGGCTAGACCTTCCTAGGAATCAACGCGAAGCTGAGTCCCCCCCAGAGATACCAAACCTTCCCTCAATGAGAGAAAAAGCTGGATGGAAACCTGGATTTCCTTACAGCCAAACACAGCTGCCTCTTCAGAGAGGCCATGCAGCTCTAGAGCTAATACGTTGATTAAATCCCAAGCTACCACTAATTAGAAGTATCCTCTTCACATGCAAGATCTAACAATCTGTGCCTTGGTTTCATCATCTTAGTTCATCATCTCTTGAGTTGTTGTGACGATTAAATGAGTCCGTTCAGTTGTAAAGCACTCTGAAACGTGGCCCAGACTAGAAGTTCTCAGTAAGTCCATTATTATTGCCATTTTGCTTGAGTTAAAATTTTTACCCTTTTGCTGATCGTTTTGAAGGTGAAAGCCAGATCTAAATCATTGTTTTTAGAACCTTAGGTTGCAAATGTGTTCCCACCTGCAAATGTAATAGTTGGTAGGTTTGCTCTGGAAGGCACCAGGCTCTACCCAGTCAGGAGAGGAAACCTCATGAAAACCAAGTCCGGTATTTAACACCTTGGAATCTACATTCTCGGTCCCAGAGAATGAGGACCTTGATGAGGATCAAGTTTCTGACACACTCAGTCTTCCTACTACTTAATCTTTACTATTTAAATAACTTAAAAGATTTATTGCAGAGTGTACAGTTTAATAATTCCAAGCACATAATCTATAGTCGCATACATAAGAGCCCTCCTGGCAACACAGTCCCTACTGGGAAAGGAAAATGTTCAGAGCTACGAGCCAGAAATTCTAAGTTCTAGGACTCCACGCATACCAAGGTCACCTTGGGCAAAAGAGGCGATTACTGAACTTCAGGGTCCTTATCTGTAAATGGTAACATTTGGTGCAAAAACTCTACGTCTCTATAAATTATAGAGTACATATCAAACTGATAGCTATATTTCTAAAGTTATTCTGTTATAAAGTAAAATAATAGCCCTTATTCTCCAGACCTCAGATTCCTGATTCTCTTAGCCACCTGGAAAGTAGCCAGCATTCAGGACACAAGGCAAAGGGCTCATTGAGTCTTTGAAATCATTATTTAAAGGCAGAGCATCTCTTACGCTTGGCTAGAGACTTTATTCAAGGTTATTAACTCTTGATTTACCTAAAATGCTAATAATTTCTGTTACTCCTTATTCTAGCTATTAGATATTAAAAAGCAAAAGAACTGGGATGATGCAGCAGGTTCAATGGGAGCCAAAATTACAGCCCACAGCATGAAAACAGCCGCAACGCCTATTACACAGCAGGTCAAGCGAGCGAACAGCAACCTTATATCTTAAAACAAAAAGTGAAATTACACTGAACACATATTTCATCAAAGAAAGAGAAAAATACCTAACCCATTTTGGAAGGATTCTTTCAAAAACAACTCACTTTTTTTTAAGCTTAGCATATCTTCAAACCCCACTTACTGTGGAACAATCCATGCCCCGGCAACCTTATATCTTCAACGTTTCACAATATCAGACCTTTAAAACTAGTCTTTTAGAGGTTTTAGGTGATGAGAAAAGATAGGTCAAAATTTACATAGTGTCAGGACCCACAATTGTGTAGGGAAGCAGTGATCATTCTGAGTGGTTTTTAAATAGAACCTTACTACAGTTTTCAATCAAGTGCGTCCATGAATAGAAAAACAGAAAGCAAGAGACTGTTTAGAAATCCTTACACGAGCCAAGACCAGACTCACTTTATGACAGAATACTGGCAAGAGATCATGAAGAGTCAGGAAGCAGAAAGTGCACTTTGTGGAAGGAACTGAACACCTGGGAAGGGTCTGTTCTATATTCATTTCCCCCATTCTGCACCTAGGCTGGTTTTTTACAATTTAATAAACTGAGGCTCAGAGTGGTGCCCTTATTTCCCCAAGGGTCAGAATCAGAATGCAAATCAAAACAGTTAGCTATAACCTAACGCACACTTTCCACCACGCCACACTACTTACTCTCTCATGACCCAAATACCGACTGCACCTCTACCTTGGGTCCAGCAACGTGCCAGGTGCTGATGGGACATGTATTCCTTTGTCCCTCTTATATTCTCACCTCTGACCATACAAACTTCTCTTATTCCACAGCTACCAAGGTCTCTCTTGGCATATAATGATACTTTGCTTTAAATAAATACGAATCCAATTCTTTAAAGTGAATATGCTTCTCCTTTGTAATTACACAAACGTTTCAAATTAACACCATGACAACATCGGACAATACAGTGCACTAGAAGAGTAAAATTCCAGTATTCAGGCTCGTGGTGGCCTCGCCAAATTAATTCACTCCCAAGAGAACAAATTTCTACTAAAGGAGGTGCTGCTTCACCTCCTAAGGCTTAATATTATATTTCTGAAATCGTTAACCAATGAAAATAAGCAATACCTTTCTAAGACACAAAAAATAACTATGCCTAGAGGGGAGAAAAAAAAATCACTCGGCGCATCCTACAAAGGAATGGGATTTAAACACTCCCTTGAGCACCAAGAGTAGACATGGCAGACTCTCCGTAGGGCGATCCAGCTGTACCACGTTAAATTCTGTATGCAGCAGATATTCTGGTCCTCGGTATATGCCCCAGAGAAATCCTTCCACAGGCAGTGCGTCCACAGGTCCATTACCATATGGCTTGTGGTTGTAGAGAGCTGAAGGGAATCTAGATTTCCTCCCCGGGGCAAGTGGAAGAGAGTTAGACACTCTCCATGGGGTACTCTCCAGTAGTCAGATACAAGCAGAGATTTTTAAACATAGCGTTCAGTAGAGGTCTGTCGCATAACACTATTGATAAAATAAAATTAAATGTCCACAAAACTATCATATCTATGTTAGTGAGAGCACATACAAATGAAAGACCATGTAAAACATTTTAGGATGGGGAGGGCAGAATAAGAAGAGGACTGGAGATAGACAAGATTGAAAACATTCAACAATATTGGGCCATAGCCAGGCCAACAATGTAGTGTGCCATGAATGAGAAAGATGATTAATGGTCTGAATGTTAGTGCGCAGCAGATCTTAGCACCTGAAGTTCATGTGCAAATTAAAAGCATATCAGTCATAATCACAAAAACATGCTATTTCTGAGTGCTTGATTTCTACTATTCTTCAAAGTCAATGGAAGATATTGATTTTTACCACTAATATTTGATGTACATAATAAAGATTCAATAAACAGTATGTTATTGAAAAAGCATGTATTCAAAAATACTTAATTCATAAACACAGAAGAAATGTTTTTGCTGGCTCATACATAACACAAGAGAAAATAACTATTTATGAAACGTTTTTATATAAATTTATCAGAAAGTGGCCTGTTTTTGAATGAAGACAATGGTCAAAACTTAGTCAATTTATTTAATTTATCTTTTTTAATATAATTTATTGTCAAATTGGCTTCCATACAACACCTGGTGCTCATCCCAACAAAAACTTAGCCAAGTTAAAGTGTACAAACGTAAACTCAAGGTGTCTGCTGTGTGCAAGCATAAAGAATATTCAATCAGATTTGGGTGGTAGATGTGTTGAGAATAATAAATATAATAAATAATAAATATATTATATATTTTTGATATCAACCCCTTCTCAGATATATTGTTTACAAATATCTTCTCCCATTCAGTGGGCTTTTTGTTTTTCTGACGGATGGTTTTCTTCACTGTGCAAAAGCTTTTTATTTTCATGTAGTCCCCAATGGTTTAATTTTGCCTTTGTGAAGACTACACTTATTGTGATGAGCACTGAGTAGTGTATAGAATCGGTGATCAAATCACTATATTTAACACTTGAAACTAATATAATACCATAAGTTAATTACACTGGAATTTAAAAATATAAATGTAAAAAATGACAATAGAAGAATATACAAATGTATGGTATTTCATACCAAAGGTAAAAACTGATTTTCCTATATACTACCATAACTCTCCAAAATAAGGCAAAGAAAGTCAGTGTGTTTGGATATTATTCTTCCCAATACAATCAAATAAGATGAAGATTAATTTGGGAAATCCAATTTGATTTCTGAAATAGCCTAATATTATCTCCAACGAAAACACTAAAAACATTTTTAAATTACCGCATTTTTATTTTACCCAGAATACTAAAATATATTATCATATTTCAATGCAGTTTCAGAAAAAAACCTAAATTATACTTAACACATTGGGTTTTATATCTACTAATGGGTAGTCTGCTATTAAATGTTCTCTTAATAGACTGTATTAAGTTCAGCTCATCTGTAAAACACATAGAGGCAGAAAAATCTGGCAGAATTCAACCTGAGATTGCTTTCACCTTGTAGAAAGTTCTTCCAGACTTCAAAATACCATTTTTTAGGCTGCAAAAGCCTCCTGCTGTTTAATAGTACTGGCAGGGAGAAACTATAAATAACTTCTTACATGCTTAAAAAATAATACTTTTCAAGTATTAGAAAAAAAACCTTTTTATAACTTTCTAATCTTTTCTTTTTGAAAAATGATCTGTATTCTTATTTCATATTCTAGGGGAAGGACTACAAACAGAATCGGCTATTTTGAAGGGACAATAGCAATCTCACAAACCAATTTCTAGAAACTGCTGATAATTGAATGAAGTAGACTAATATTCAGTCTTTATGATTGAGAGGATTTTAAGTACAAAATCTGAAACTGGGAAGTAAAAAAATTACAGAAAGATAGAAAAAAAGGGCTTTGTAAGGCAGCCATAGTCTAAGAATCAGCTACCTCAGGCCTGGAGATATCCTGGAACACACTAGAAGCCCACTCAGTGGGGTAAGAAGGGATGTGAAAATCAGCTAAGGAGTTGGACTGTATGACTCTTAATGCATCTAAGGTTCCTCTACCATGATTCAAAAGGAGTTCAAACAGAAGCTGTAAGCTGTTCTTGGAAACAGGAACCAAACACACAAATATTCCTGTAATCATTTTCATTCAGAAGTCACGAGTAGAGCCTTTGTAAATCCTTCCAATTTCCAAGTGGAGATTGCAGAGTAGCACACTTTAGCCAACAAACGCAAGAAGCTCACCCGACTCTGTCTACTTTAATACAAGAAATAAGACCTTTCAAAAGTACATTATGTTAATTATTTTTTTGTTTCAAGTTTTTATTTAAATTCTAGTTGGTTAACATATAGTGTAATACTAGTTTCAGGAGCAGAATTTAGTGATTCATCACTTACATATAAGTGCTCATCACAAGCACCCTCCTTAATACCCATCACCCATCTAGCCCATCCCCCACCCACCTCCCTCCATCAACCCTCAGTTTGTTGTCTACAGTTAAGAGTCTGTTTTATGGTTTGTGTGTGTGTGTGTGTGTGTGTGTCTCTCTCCCTCTCTCTCTCTCCCTATATCCATCAACCGATGAATAGATAAAGAAGTTGTGATTGAAATATTACTCAACCACAAAAAAAGAACAAAATCTTGCCATTTGCAACAACGTGGATGGAGATAGAGTATACAGAGAGTATACGTGAAATAAGTCAGTCAGAGAAAGACAAATACCATATGATTTCACTCTCATGTGGAATTTAAGAATCAAAAGGACATTTATATCTGAAGAGACTGAATTATATTGAAGACTCTGAAGAACATCAAAATAGAAAATATTCTGTAATTAAATCCAACTCTCAAAAGATAATTTGGACCAAATTTTCTTCAAATATTAAGAAAACATCTTTTTTTAAAAAAATAAATAAGTGAAAACATGAGGTTGCTACATTCAAAGCCCTACTTGAGAAGTGGAGATGACAAAGGAGTCATGGATGGAAATGCACGCCTCTCCTCCCAGGCAGAGGCAGATGACAGGAGATCCAGCTCCAAGACACACACACTTATGTTCTTAAACTTGGACTTCCCTAATGCCAAGAACAAAGCAAAGATAAGACTGACCCTCTGGATTTCACACAAAAGAAAAGAGAAGGGCTTCAACGCTACTCTAGAAAAAGCATTGCTACAAGGCTGTTAGTCAAATTATACTGAGAAAAACATTTTGAGTGCAGGGCCTGTCTCATCTACTGCCATGGCAGAGACGAGACTTAGTAACATAAAAGGTCTCATTTCCTTCGGAAAGGCCAATTTTCATGAATGTGGTAATATCATCCATTATTATGTCTAATTATGCACATACCTGTGCTAAACACTTGCTAGGTAACACCTAAAGATTTGTGGGATTTGTACTTTGAGAGCCACATAATTTAATTATTATTTACCAGAAAGTGGACCTCAAAGAAGAGACAAAAAATATTGGTTCTCTTTGGGCTTTCCATATAGCTTTGCTAGAGGACAATGGACACAACATTATGAGATTGTCCACACTGACACTAGTATCTCCCAGTCAGTATAACCAGGCATTAAGCAAGCCTTCCACTCTGGGCCTTACAGGAAGAAGAAAAGAATTCCCTGCATATAAAACACAGAAAAAATAATTTTTTAAACAAGTTATGCAATTTTTAATCATAAAGAGTACTTCCAAACAGCGTATTTTGAGGAGAACTATCAAGTCGGAACAAGGGAAATGCAGTATGGGCATCTGGTTGGTGGTGCCGGCTGCAAGGACACTGGCCACCCTTAATCCACAGACCTGAAAACCCTGCCTCAAACTACTTTTATAAAAAAGAATATCTAATAATGTCTTGCAGTTTGTTCGCGTTTTATAGTTTTCCAAATTGAAAGGACACAAAGTTGGATGAAAAGACAGATACATTACTTCCTCCACTAAACGTTTACGTTCTTTCAGTCATGAGCACGGTAATGAGTGCATGCAAACAGAGTTAACTGAACATCCCAAAGGGAAAATTCGGTCACGTATGTATTTTTAACCTAGTAAAATAGAAATGCTTCAATTTTACACCTCATAAAACTACTGCTGGCTATAAAGCTGTGTCCGGTAGAGCAAAGAAAAGATTCAAAATAACTACCCTGTATGAACAGCCCATACACTTGTATGTATCCAGTGGAGAACATTCCTTATCAAGCATTGACTCACCAGTAAGAATGAGTCCTCAAGAGTTCCTGCCCCACCCTCCCATCCGAAAGTATTATCTACTGATCCTTGAATTATTCCTTCTTCAAACTTCAGCTCCAGCTTCTCTTCCTCTGTGCAGCTTTCCCTAATCCCACCTAAATCCTGAGCTCCTTAGAGAGCTGCATCTTATTCTGCTTTGTTTCCCCCTAACCTAGTGTAGTACAGAGAGACAGAGCAAGGGCGGCCAAGCGCTGGGAGTCTCATTAAAAAGACCCTTTACCATCATCTGAATAGCTTTAAAGAGCAAAGCGTCTCCTTAGGGTCAAGTACCAGGTCAGGCAGTGCTTAATGAATACATACTAACAGTAGCAAGGAAGAGCCTCAGACACAATAGAGTCTCTCAGAGATTCTAGGGATTTTTAAGAGACATAGTCTTGTCCTTATGCTGTGAGATCTTTCTTGTCACAGAGTTTAGTCTGATTTATTGCATGTGTGAAGTCATTTGGGCAAAAAATAAAGGAAGAGGAAATGGCATGTGCACTCTACAGTGTGTTAGAGATTTTCTGCCTCTTATTTGAAAAATATTCCTGTAAGAAAGATAAATATATTTTTATTTTAAAATTATCTTAATTAAAATAAGGACTTGAAACTTTTTGCAGAAATGGTCTTATGGAAAAGCCTACAGACTGGTTTGTTTTTACACATTACTGAAATGATAAAGCACATGTATATCATCACAGAAGATGGATTAGAACCAATTGTTTAAGGAGATCACTTTTATAAACAAATCATAATAAATGATAGATTGGATTCTAATATTGGGGATTCTAATATTATAATTAATTTTAAAAGATTAGGGAAAACGACTGTAAATGATGATTCCACTCTACGAATCATCAAAAACAATGGTTCTGGAAATAACACAATTCTTACTGGCAGCAGATGATAGATAGCCACGAATCTTAATGAGCCCTTTTATTTGATGTCAAGCTCTTACTTTATATAAATCCCTATAGTAGTAAGAGGAAATTTTAATAAAATTATTGTTTAGCACTGGATTTATACAAGGCAGAGTAGTACTGAAAGTAAAGCCAGAAGGAAAAGACAAGTGATATAAAATTTATTCCTCTGAGGTTCATCTCCGTAGAGCTTTTCACACATAACTTCAATGGGCCTCCTTCAGCACTGAAAAGTGTCTCAGCTCTCAAAGGCTGTAACAGTAGGCAATCCTGAGTTCGGATCCCGTCTCTGTCACTTAGTAGCTGTGTTATTTTGTTAATTCTCCAGGCCTGCCTTTTCTCTTACTCCATGCTTCTTGCTTACCTTCTTGAGGCTCTCACACTCCAACCCTCAAACCTTTGTCTGGCCAACTCTTAAGTTTTAGATCTGACCTTAGACATTTAGCTCCCTGACTATGCCCACCCTGCCTACGCGGGATGAAAAGCATCCTTTATTTCTCCCACCATGGTACAACTCAGACTGTCATTTAAATGGGTGTAGACTTCTTTTTTTTTAATTTAAAAAAATATTTATTATTTATTTTTGAGAGAGACAGAGCACAAAGTGGTGGAGAAGAAAGAGGGAGGGAGACATAGAATCCAAAGCAGGCTCCAAGTTCTGAGCTGTCATCACAGAGCCCGATGTGGGGCTCAAACTCAGGAACCACAAGTTTGTGACCTGAGCCAAAGTTGGACCCTCAACCAACTCAGCCACCCAGGCGCCCCTAAATGGCTGTAGACTTCTTTCTCCTCCATTGTTCTGTTAACTTCATGAGGGAAAGATTTCTCTCTGGTGGGTTAACAGTGTCTGGCACTTAATAGGTACTAAATAAACATTTCTGAAATAAGAAGTGCTTGGAATAGTTCAAAAAATGTTTCAATCCATGGAAATCTATTGATCAATCCATTGAGGCCAGAAAGAATGTCATGCACTTGGTTGATACAGGGTGTCAATACAAAATGTCTATTTAAGGGTAGCATTTCTGATCATTCACAAAACCCTGTTTGCAGACTTCATGCTACCTAACGTCCTGCCAATATCAGAGCCAAAGAAATAAATTCCTTTGATAGAAATACGTTTATATCTCCAGACAGACAAACTTCTTTTATCAGATAATGGTAATTACATGTGTGAGTATGTGGCTTTTCTCACCTAACTGTCAGAAAAGTAAGATCTAAATTCAATAACTACCATAATTAACTCATCACAGATGCTTGGTATCGTCTAATCCTCTATGCTTTCCAATTTTTTGTTAAGATTAACTTCTGCTGCAATTTTTATACATTTATCTGTCTTCTAAAGACCAAGAAGTGGGGGTTCCTGGCTCTCTCTAGTTGGTGGAACATGCGACCTCAATCTCATGGTGCTGAGTCCCAGCCCTACGTTAGGTATAGAGCCTACTGAAAAAAAATAAAAAAATAAAAAAGACCAAGAAGTGGTCTGAAGAATGAATCAAGTTCAACTTTTATTTCCCCACATTGCATTAGGATGGATACCTGCAAAGGGCCTTTTTTAATCCATTATTTAAGACATAGTGTCTTAATTTGCTAGATATCTTCTATTTCCTAGATTAAATAAATAGTGCATTGTGATCCCACTGGCAATTAGAGCCCTTTGATTTTGCTAGAAATTCTTAGATGACTTTTTTTTCTCTGTAGTGCTAGAGACCATAGACCTAGACTCCTCCTTTCTGGGCAATCTTGGAACTTAGAGCCTAAATCTAGTTTCTATGGCCTTCCTGATTTTTCTCAGCCTGGTGTTTAACTTCCTTGGGTCCCATCACCCATAACAATTACTGTTAACAGGCAAGAAAGCATAGGGCAAGAAGTCTAATAATTACTACAGTTAGAGGGCAAACATCCATTGTCCTTCACTACCCAAGAGTTCTACTAAATCGTGCCTACCTATGTAAATAAAGAATCAGTACATAAATGCCAATGGTTTAGTTGGGATTTTATTTTTAATGTGTCTGCTGTTGTTATGTTTAATTGTGGAAGTCATTCTCAAACTATTTTCAAAGTAGGTCAGATACACATCCTAAAAAATAGAACTAGAATCTATTAATATGTAGGCAATACTAATTTTATTATACATGTTTCAAGAGTTTCCAGACCTGATCCACCAGCAAAAAGAAGGGTCATAAGAAGCAAATGATAGTTATAACATCCAAAGCATCCAATATAAGGTTAATTCTCCAACCAGAAATGCCTAAGGGAGACCTGATAGGTCCTCACCTAATCAGAGAAAATATGACAAAAAGAAGACCTACTCAGCACTATAGAATCAAAATGTTTAGAGCTAGACAGGAAAGGATTCCTTAGAGAGAGGAAACCCCAGGGCACCTGGGTGGCTCAGTCGGTAAGAGCCTAACTCTTGGTTTCAACTCAGGTCATGATCTCACAGTTTATGAGTTTGAGCCCTGCACTGGACTCCTTGCTGACAGTGCAGAGCATGCTCGGATTCTCTCTCTCACTCCCTTGCTCTCTCTCAAAATAAACAAATAAACCTTATTTTTCAAAAAGGCAGGGAGAGAATACCCCATAGCTGCTCATCCCCAACAGCACTGGAAACTTTAGTATACTCTAGGGCCTTTAGGATATATGAAAATCAATATTCACCTACATCATATTGCACATGACATAGTGACAATCAATATTTATGATAACTTAGAGGATCTCTGCCTCTTAAGCTTCCTTACCATCACAGATACCTTTTCAAAGCAACCAAAATAATTTAACCCTTCCTAAAGGACATAAATGCAAAAGAGACCACAATCTCTCAAAACAGTACTTGGGTATTATAGTAGGATTATTAGCTATGAAAGAGTTGTCACCCAACAAACAGCAGCTTAATGCTGAGTGTCTCACTGCAGTGAATACATTAGGATGTGTATTAATCTGTTAGGGCTAGCATAACAAAGTATCACACCTGGTGGCTGAAACAACAGAAACTTATTTCCTACTATTCCAAGATCAAGGTGTAGGCAGAGTTGGTTTCTTCTGAGGCCTCTCTGCTTAGCTTGCAGATGGCCACCTTCTCACTGTGTCATCACATGGTATTTCCTCTGTGCACACGTATGTCTGTGTCCAAACTTCCTCTTCTTATAAGGACATTGGTCACATTGGGTTAGGGCCTACCTTAAAGGCTTCATTTCAACTTAATTACTTCTTTAAACTCCTTTTCTCCAAATATAGTCACATTCCGAGGCACTGGGGGTTGGACTTCAACATTGGAATTTTGGAGGGACACACTTCGGCCCACAACAGATGGTCTGCTCAACAAACAGGATCATTTTAAATCCTACTGGAGACTTGTGTGTCTTCTCTATATTGTTAAAAATTGACTAAAATAGTTCAATTCTTTTTTCCCACTCCATGTGACCAGATGAGCAATCATTTGAATTATGCCCAGCTTGCTTGTAATTTGATAGTCCAGTATTGTGATCAAAGCAGACACAGAACGGACTCAAGATTAATGGCCCATGCTGAATTCCAGCATGTGATCGAATCTCACCAGGCCTCAAGTTGCTGAGCTCTAAAATGGGGATAATCACATCTTTCTCACAGGCTTCTAAAGGAATTTAAATAGAAGAAAATGGGTAAAGGGCTCAGCATTCGGTCTGTCGCAATCATGGCTACTGTAGTAGAGAGCCTACCTTCTGCAGACCTCGAAAATGAGGAAATAGAGCATTAAGCCTATGAGTTAGCAGACTGATGAGCAGAAAGTAGGACACAAGGGGGGGGTCAGCACCGGCACACTTGACCACTGGTTCAGAAGTCCTGCAAATTCACAAGCCAAGATGGAAGAAATAGCTCGGTCTCGGGCTACAGGAAGGCCTTCTGCGGCACCCTCTTCTCCAGCCACCACTCCTAACTCCTGGTCCTACTCATTCACAAAAGGCAAATGGGACAGGAGGAGGCCTGTCTCTCCTCCACACATTCCTTATCACAAACCAAATTTAAGTTCAAATCTCCAAATCTGCAGAGCTGAAAGAGACTATATTTCCCACTTAGAATCCAATGAATCCAAACAGGCAGTTTGCCTTCCATCTGCTCATCGATAGTTCCAGTTTCGTTGAGTGAAAGGGTTCACCAGTCCTCACCCCCAACAGGAATCTGATGTTTTCCTACTCCCACACCTTTACTCTGCCATTTCCCTACTTACAATGAGATTTTTTTTCCCTCCCCCATCTTCCCAAATGGAAAGCATTTCACAGACTGTCTTGTCCCACCCATGGGCTCCCAGTAGCCACCTCAACACAGTGCAAGCAGCTGATTGAGAAGACCTAGGCTCCTGACCTCAGGGTGTTTTTTCTCTCCCAGAGGAGGCAGCAGAAGTACTCAAGATTTACTGCCCCCAGAAACAGCCCTCAGCCTACAACACACTGACAGTTAGTGGACAAGACTCCAGCTTCCTCATCCCTCGGCTGGATGATGTTCTGAAGAAGAATCCACCAACTCCCAGGGTTCCTCAGCGGGAATGAGCCTCAGTGGGCTCATTTTTTCAGCTTCCTTCTCTTCCACATCTCACTTCCTTACACCCTGGAGGTATTCCCTAGAATCCTTTCCTCAGGGTCTGCCACCAGACCAACCAAAGCCAAGAGAGCATCCTTTAAGATGAACACCAAATCCCTCCTTCCACATAAACCTTCCCTCAGCACCAGGGCCTCACAAATCACTTCCTATCGTGTTTTAATACTACTTACATATGTTTTAATCTCATTTTTTACTGTGGGTTCCTGTGAAGGAGAATTCTTTTACAGACCTCTGAATTCTGTGAGTCACTCAGCACAGTATCTTATGCAAACTATATGTTCAATAAATGTGTTGACTAAATGAAGAATAAATTAGCCATAATAATCAGCACAAAAGTCAGGCTTTTTATTTAACCTAACTGAAACTACATCAGTGTGGCTCTTTTCTTCCTTCAAAAGCACTGCATGAACTAGTTTTCATGAGGAAATTACTGTGTGCATATCTTTCTTTAAATAAGCATTTTATAGATATTCATCTTAAACCTCTGATTCAAAAACAAAACAAACAAAAAATGAGCAAAGACCTCTTGCTAAATGCAGAACTACCTTACTGAACACATTACATTGACCTTTTCAACATGTCTCTACTTGCCACTCCTTTGAGTACATCTCTTCCCACGTGGCGACACTAACACAGCTTCAACCCCCTGTGTCTTCTCACTACACCACCATCCTGTATGCACTCACCAGTACGCACCTCAAACCCCATCCCTGGGTGCAGGGAAACATCACTGTGAGTCAATGCAATGATCTCCACAGAGAAGGTCTGTGTACCTCTCTCAACGAGGCATGCCACATTGATTTTCCTTTTCTGAGATTCCTGGTGGCCCAATGTCTAATGTCACCACTATGTACACATGTATCCCAAGGCCCAACCTTGATGTGATCCAGGTGTAGCAGCGTCTTCCCAAGCGTTTGTTGGAGGTTATACAAGGCTTAACCTTTGTTGGGGGCCAATCACCACTCCCTGTTCGAGCCAACAGAATATGTATACAAAAGGATGGGACCACATATAGGACAAGAGTTAACCCCCATGTACGATTTTCCTGATAAGTGCCACTGGAGAATATGGCTGGAACCTTAGACAAACTGGCTTTCCAGGGAGCCCACAGAGGTAAACTGATTCAGCCCAGCCTCCGAGTTTCAAGCAGAAGAACTACAATAGTAAGTACCTGAATATTTGCTCTGACTGCTGAGTGGAATCTAGAAGCACCTAGAGATTCCCCACCTTTCCCAGAAACAGATATGTTAGTGTGAGAAACTCTCGAAGCCTATGAAGTTCCGTCATTTTAGATAAAGCAACCCTGTCTATTAGTACCTAGATTACGGCCCAATGGATGTCAGGTTTTGACCAACAGTGCTCATTACCTTGAATGCATATCAACCACAGGCCCAACTGTCTCTAACTTCTTCTTCAGTGTCCTTTCAGCAGGGAAAAAAATCACACAGTACACTACTCTCTTCTCATTTACACAGTTAGAAAAAAATACTGACTGAAATCAAAGTGGACCTGTGCTGTTCTCATTAGATCGGAGGCTTGATGAGATCAAGGAATCTTTTCTTCAATGCTGAATCCCCCAACACAAAGAGAGATAGGGGGCTTTCTGGTGTCTCTTCTTATAAAAACACTAATCCTATCAGACCAGGGATCCACGTTCAACCTCATTTAACCTATTACCTCCTTATAGGCTCTATTTCCAAATACAGTTGTGTTGGGAGTTAAGATTTCAATATAGGAATTTTAGAGAGACAAAATTCAGTTCACAGCATTGAACACACCCTTCCAATTAGCAGACATGTATAAGCACCACACATTGCCTCATTTAATCCTTACAACAACCTACAGTTTAAGAAAGAAACTAAAGCTTAAGAAGTTAAGAATCTACCCATACGATGGCATATTATTTAATATAACATAGATGAACCTTAAAAACACTATGCTAAGTAAAAGAAGCCAGTCATAAAAAGCTACAAGTTGTATAAATCCATTTATATGAAATGTCCAGAACAGGTAAATCCAGAGACAAAAATTAGATGAGTGGTTGCCGATGGCTTGGAGACGAAGGGAATGGGGGCTGTAGAGGGTCTTTGCAAAACAACAAAAATGTTCTGGAATTAGATGGGGATGTAATTGCATAAGTCTGTGAATATAACAAAAACCACTGAATGGTACACTTTAAAGGAGTGAATTTTATAGGACATGAGTTATATCTCAAGCCGTTATTAAAACAAAGAAACTGGGGTGCCTGGGTGGCTCAGTCAGTTAAGCATCTGACTTCAGCTCAGGTCATGATCTTGCTGTTCATGGGTTGAAGCCACCCATTGGCCTCTGTGCTGACAGCTCAGGGCCTTGGCTCCTGCTTCAGATTCTATGTCTCCGTCTCTCTCTGCCTCTCTCTCGCTCTCTCTCTCTCTCAAAAATAAACACTAAAAAAATTTTTTAAATAAAAAATAAAATGAAGAAACTTGGGGCACCTGGGTGGCTCAGTCTTTAAGCATCTGACTTCAGCTCAGGTCATGATCCCATGTCATGAGTTTGAGCCCCGTATCAGGCCCTTTCCCTCTTTCTCTGCCCCTCCCCTACTTGCATGCTCTCTCTCTCTCTTTCTCTCTCTCTCAAAATAAATAAACTTAAAAAAAAATAAACTGCTATGAAAAAAAATTGAGGCACCTGGGTGGCTCAGTTGGTTAAGCATCTGACTCTTGGTTTCAGCTCAGGTCATGATCTCACGGTTTGTGAGTTCAAGCCCTGTGTCAGGCTCTGCGCTGACAGCGTGAAGCCTGCTTGGGATTCTCTGTTCCCTCGCTCACTGTCCCTCCCCTGTTCAATCTCTCTTTCTCTTTCTCTCTCTCTCTCTCTCAAAATAAATAAACATTAAAAAAACAACAACAACAACAACAAACAAAAACCAAAAAGAAAAACAAAACAAAACCAAAAACCAAGAAACTTGCCCAAGGTCACATGGCTAGTCAATGATAGTCCCCAGATTCAAAGCCAGGTCTGTGTGATTCCAGAACCTGTGATCTCAACCACTACGCACCTCTGATCACTGCTACTCTCTATAAACAATTTAATTGATAGGTAATACGGACTTTGGTATGATCGCAATCATACGTACGGAGGAGACAATCATTAGACTTCCCAGGACTTCCAAGGATCGATACACATTAAGCATTCTTAATCTGGTAAACCTTTTTAAACATTCTGAACTTGGAAAAAGCGGTTATTCTAGAAGAAAAAGAAAATGAAATTGAAAAAGGGAGTACCTTGAAAGGAAAATGACCAAAAGTCCTCTGAGACCACAACTAGGATTCTTCAGCTAAATAAAATGTAATTCCAATGGTGTGACATCCACGCCTCCAATCGCGTCCCACCAAGCACATCTCCACAGACGATGGCCCTTCATGATAGGGCTACATGGCTTCCTCTCTGACCTCATCTCCTCAGTCTACCCCCACTGCACTTACTGTCCCCACTGTCCTCAGCCTGCCAGCTTTGGTGGTGGTTTGTCTTTGGCGACCAGGTTTCACCTCACTGTCCCTCCTCTGACACACCTCCTGGCTTCTGTGACATTCAAATCATGTTGGCCACCCCCCACCTGCAGTCCCTGTGATCACAGATGATCTGCCTTTATTTAGTGAACAAAGCTCCATGGCCGGAAGCAGGGACCCCGCGAGTCCTATTCTCAGCAGCTCCAACACTCACGGGAGTCCCAGGCATACAACAGATGCTTGCTCGACATTTGCTGAACAAACCAACAAAACGCACATCTCTTCCATGAGATGCCTCAGTAAGCCAAGGCCTCGCTTCTCCGATCTATAAAAGCACAGGCTCGAAAACCCTCTCCCCTCAGGAACCCACACTGGGGTAGTCTTCTCAAGTGGGAAGTCCAGGCCTGCTGCGCTCATGAAACACTGAGATCCTGTGGCCACCCCTTTGATTAGTTTATGTTGATATCTTTCTGCATTTATTCCTTCGCTGAGCCCACAAACTCACATGTGCCTTTTCCCTTTTCCACTCTCCAGCAATTTTAAATTGTCGTGAGGTGTGTGGTAATGACCACTCCATGGTGGAAATGAGATCCCTCTTTCCTCAAAACCTCTTCTGGTTCTTCCATGATTGATAGAAAAATTCTCTTTAGTTTATTCTAACATGAATCAGACTTTTTAGTTAATCCCAGCCATTGAAAGTCATTTAAACTAGAGACCCACCCTGGCCCACACAGGTCATACCCTGATATAGTTCCCCCAGCTCTACATCTTACCAGAAGCACACACTCACACTGCACTCAGAAGGTTCCAGACTCTGCACAGGGGAGATACTGCACAAGTACACTCTCATGGCCTCCCTCCCAGTGGTTTACTTTCCCCCGTATAAAGAGACCTCCATTTACTCCCAGACCAGTCCCGGAGCCTCCTCCCGAGCTCATCTCCCTCGTTGGCCAGGCTGGATCCTAATACTTAACTACCCAAGTTATTCACCAGTATTCAAAGAGCTGTGCCTCCAGTCTTCCTCCCCTATGCTACCGCCAGAAAATCTGAACCCTGATCCATGCTACAGTCTGTCTCCTTTCCTTCCCTCATATGCTCCAGTGATGCGGCACCCCAGGTTAAAAGACACAAAACAGAACGGGATCAGGAAGAATGACTTGAAGACTGACATGTCACACATGATTGATATCTGATGACAGTTGTTCATACATTCTTTAACATGACTTTGGTAAGCTTCCTCACCCATTCTTCAAAGCAATGAGCCTAAACTTTGGTCATTTTCCTCGAACCCCAACCCACTCTCCCTCTCTATCCCAATCCCTATGGCAGATAATGCTGTCCCCAAGAAGGAAAGCTCCAGAGACGCATTTTCTGAATGTCATCCCTTCACCCACAAACAAATCTCTACCTGCACACGCCCATAGTTGGGGATGAACTGTCCCTCCTAGTTCAAAACTACATTCTGCCCTTGTGCTATTGGTCTCACTCTTTTTTGTCCTCACTCAGATCTGGCTCCATAAATTCCCTCCTGTCTGTTCTGTCTCTTCACCTCCCCCTCTTTCCAGCCCCATTGCTCAGCCTATCAACTTGCTGTGTTACCCCTACCAGCCCATCCCTTGACTCCAGTGTCTTCTTCTAGCCACTACCCTTGTTCTCTTTCCCTCTCACCCTGCCCTCCTGGGTGGGCACCTGCTGTCCCCACATCACCTCCTCTCAGTCCTTTCCAGTCTGTTGTAACCCAGCTTCCACTCCCAGAGCTTCACTAAAACTACTGCCTTTAGATCAGTGAACACTTAATGGATAAATACAAAGGGTAATCTTGGCTCCTTATCTCACTAGATCCTTTTGCATGTGAGGCTACAAATCACATCTTCCTGTTCTGAAGCTCTCAATTTAATCATTGTCCTGATTCTCCCTTCATTGCTCTGAACACTCACTCTCTTCATGGATTCCTCTTCCTCTCCTCAACTCTCAACTGTCTTTCCAGCTTATGTTCTCATTCTGCCTACCTTCCCTGGGCAATCCCATTCACAACCATGCTTGTCATTAACATTATATGGAAATAACGCTCTACTATCTCCAGCCCCCATCTCTTCCCTGAGTTTCAGATTGTTATATCCACCTACCTCCTAGACATGGCCCCATGTACGCCCCAAGTCCCTCAAATCAATTATGTCTATTCCAATTTCACATCCTTTTCATTTTAAACAGTTGTTCCCTGTGCTGCTGGATACAACCTTCCACCTAGCTATCCGACCAAGGCACCTATTAACTTTAACTCTTCTTTCGGCCTTGTCATCCATATCAAAGCAATCCTAATGACTTTTATCAACTGAAGATCTCTTGAGAGCATTCCCTCTCCATGCCTCTGGGCACTTCCTAAGAACAGAACTTCTGTTTATTTCCTTACTTCCATTTTTCAGACTCTGGAGGATAACTGCCAAGCTCTTAAGTATGACATACGAGATCTTCCATGAGTTGAGCTGTCCCTGGGCCTACCTATTCTGACTCATCTCCCTCTGCCTCAACCTTGTAATTTACCATGAAGTTCAATAAAAGTCTTATGCTTCCTTAAAATGCCCCGCAGCTCCCTGCGCCTGCCTCCGCAGCACACACTACCCCCTTCGTCTAGACACAACTCTCCATTTCCTCTTCCTCTCCCGTCCCTCCCCAACACTTCTCCTCCTCACTAGCGCCTGACTTACAATATTTAGCTCAACTGTCACCATTTCCAGAATGCCTTTTCACACTGCTCCCACTGAAGAGCTGCCTTTTTAGTGCTACCACAGCCCTCCATGTTTATCTCTACCACAGCAAATTTCACACGCTTCTAAAATTATATATTTATCTATCAACATTTCTCAACTAAATGAGAAGCTCCTCAAGGCAAGGGCCACTCATAGCAGGTCTCAACTTGGTTAATCTGCATGTTAAATATTACTGGTAAATGATTTTCTGAGGTGTTTTCAGACCTCTAAGTCCAATGGACATCCCATATGAGACTTCTTCAGTCATTTGATTGGGAGGCTCTGTTGTGGCTGTGATGTTTTAATGTTCAAGATCCATGGCAATGTTGGTTGCTTTGACCACCTCTCAGTCTGGAATAACAGTCTCCACTGCAGTAAGAGTTAAAGGAATAGAGGACCTTAAATAAACTAAAATTAGCCATATCTTGCTCCTCAACATAGTCTAAGATTTGGCAAGACAAATCTTTTAGTCAGGTACAGTGCTGACACAGCAGAGTGAAAAGGCACTCAACCAATGCTCAGCAGACTCAAGAAAACCTGCAACAGCTTTGCTACAGGAAACTGAGCTCTGCTGATTCATTCTGACTTAAAGCTGCAACAAAACTTAAGTAAGGAGCACACAAGCTGACTGCGCTTTTTTTTCTGCCGAGCTCACAGAATTTGGCATAGAAGAAACTTAATAGTTGTTCTTCATATTCTTTTACACTTTCTCAGATATTGACTGCGGTTGCCGACCTTATAGTGTCTGATGGCATTATGTGGTATTTTTCTGGCAAAGATTCAGTTCTGGTCAAAATACTGAGGAGAATTTAAAATACTCCCTGGTGCTCCTGGAGCTCCCTCAGCTGAAGAGAACCACATAGGAAATTTCCTTCACCCAAGAAAGGCTCACTGCTCGCTCAAGTAGAAGCTGAGGAGGCTGCTACAGTAAATAGTTCTTGCTCATGCCTTGCACGAGGATATCTGTACAATTGGTTCCAACTTAGGAAACGGCATTTAAATATCAACGTAAACACATGCTCACAGAAAAACCGGGTGGATTTTCATCAGGACCAATCACTAAACACCTGTATTAGAGAAAATTATGAAGCAAGAATCTCCTCAAAATAGGTATTGCAAGTCATGATTTTCTTTGTTCTTCATACAGAAGTCATGTGAATTCCCTAATGAAAAGCAAAATGGAAGAAATTTCTAGACTAAAGTCTAATTAACTTGATTAGATTAACTGAGTAATTTATCATGCTTCCTATATATAGTAATGATCATAGTTAACATTTAATTAAATAGCATTACTTCAAATATTTATTCCATTTAAAATCATAATGTATAAGTACTCTACTTGAGATATTTAATAAGTTAAATGTTAAATGCCTTCTCTTTCAGGAAAAGAAGAAAGACAATTCACTTCAAACTTTTATATTTTTCTGTAAGTGCCATATGACAATAGCTAAAAAAAATACTAGTTGCTTCAACAACAGACACTATTTTGACTAAACCATTATCATGAACCAAAGTTTTATTGCACTTGCTTCCTAACAGGATTATAACCAAATACTTACTTGTTCAGTGTGAGGTCAAGAATGAATTTGGAGCCAAAGGCTTCAATCTGGAAACTTGCCTGAGCCAAATGGACAGCCTATGGATTCAAAAAGACAGAAACAAACTTAGCTTACCTTCCTGTCTTTAAATTTGATTAGATTGATATCAGTGATATTAAATAAGAAAAACACTTTTATGGATTGATGCATCTCTTTATGGATCCCTATGTAACAACCCATTTCATTAAAAGGATACTAGGTGCATTGTCATGGCTTTACTTGGAAGACATAAATACCTGTGTAGCAAGGAACTAGTAAAAGACAATCAGTCCTTTAAAATGAACCCATTGTGATAAAAATCAAGAGCATATTCAGCTGGACTTTCAAAGTGATTATGATGAATTATGCAAAAGTCTGACTAATTAAGGCTTGAGTCCATCCTATTTTGCGCACAAAGCTAACCAGTTCTTTCTGCACACCTAAGTGAAAACTCATGTCAGCACTCTGTGTTCTTCATCAGAAATTGGAACTTTCTATAAATGATATATCAGCAGAATGTGGCAGTAAAATGTGAAAGTACAACCTTTTAACTTCAGAAAGCACTTAGAATCATGCTCCTTGTGAATCCTCAGAGTGTATGTCCCCCTGAAAAAGTCACAAGTTTACAGATATTGTCATTACTGGGGCACCTGGGTGACTTAGTGGGCTGAGCACCCAACTCTTGGTTTCAGTTCAGGTCATGATCTCAGTTCGTGGGATCGAGCCCCAAGTCAGGCCCATGCTGACAGTGGGAAGCCTGCTTGGGATTCTCTCTCTCCCTCACTCTGTGCCCCTCCCCGGCTTGTATGCATGTTCTCTCTCACAAAATAAATAAATAAACTTAAAGAAAAAAGAACAAATACTGTTGTTACTGTGCCTTAACTCAAAATACGAAGATAATCCCATCTACACATGAGTCATATGTACTAGGTATTAAAGATTAGTTACACTCACAGAAGTATCTTGAAAAATGGAAGTCAACAAATCAATGGAGTTTTGTTAAAGTCTTACCCTAAGATAAAATCCCCCTTCATCCTTCCATCAGGAAAAAAAAAAAAAATTTTAAGACAAGGATAAATGCAACACCTACACTCCCTTCCCTGCCCTGCTCAAAACATCCTTCCTGCAAACTCCAGTCTTCAGGCACAGTGGTGTCACAAGCCATCTATCTGTGAAGCGCAACCTGCCTGGCAACCAGACACCGCGTCCTCCTGCCCTGGTACTTTCCACTTCCCCTCTCCTCCCTGCAATACCACCCATGCTCCTCTCTGCCTTCATCCTACACCTACTCATCCTTCAAGGGCAGCCCAACCGCATTACCTCCCATGAAGCCCTCCTACGCACGCAGGTTGGAAATGAACTCTTCGTCCTCAAGGCTCCAGGAGCACTTCATCTGCTTCTACTCTGCACCCTGACATGGGCTCACTTCCCACCCCACCCCACATGTATCACAAGGGAATTGCAAACTGTTGTAGAGTAATGATGCTTCCCCAAAATATATAAACTTCTAAGCCAAATATTTATTGTCAAGACCACTTTGCCATCCCAACCTCATAAAATGCTATAAACCATGACTTCTACTTCTAGTCAAGCACAGCTGCTAACTGGATAATCACTACAATAATCAAAACATAGGGGTGCCTGAGTGGCTCAGTCGGTTAGGCATCCGTCTGACTTCAGCTCAGGTCATGATCTCACAGTTCATGAGTTCACTCCCTGTGTCAGGCTCTGTGCTGATAGCTCAGAGCCTGGATCCTGCTTTGGATTCCATGTCTCCCTCTCTTCTCTGCTCCTCCTCTACTCATGCTCGCTCTCTCTCTCTCTCTCTCTCTCTCTCTCTCCCTCAAAAATAAACATTAAAAAATTAAAATAGTCAAAACATAAAGTAAAAAGGAAATTAGTAAGTATTAAATTTTATATACAAAGCAATGAGAAAGAAGGAACCCAAATACCTAACACCTTGCCACAACCTTGCCAATTCCCAAACAACCATGCAGAATACGGTCATCATATTTGATTTGGGCTCTCCCGGCATCCAGACAACTACATGACAGAGAAAGAAATTCCTGTCTTGTTAGGTGAGGCCTTGGTCATCTGCATCAGAACCTTTATCTCTTGACACAAATACTATATTCTCCTTAATGTAAATTCATTCTGTGTCTTGAAGCATTAATTTTTGCAGCAAGATTTTGATGAATAATTCATGCAAGGGAAATTTTTTTCATTTCTGGGTCCCAAAAGTTTAAAGGGAAAAAAAGCTTTCTTCCTGGGAATAAGATTGGCTCTTAACACATGAATCCCAATGTTTATAGCAGCGCTATCAACAACAGCCAAAGTAAGGAAAGAGCCCAAATGGCCATGGGACTCATGAATGGATAAAGAAGATGTGGTTTATATATACAATGGAATACTACTTGGCAATCGAAAAGAATGGAATCTTGCCATTTGCAACAGCGTGGATGCAACTAGGATATATTACGGTAAGCAAAGTAAGTCAGAGAAAGACAAATACCATATGATCTCACTCATGTGGAATTTGAGACACAAAACAAATGAACATAAGGGAAGGGAAGCAAAAATAATATAAAAACAGAGAGGGGGGAGTGCCTGGGTGGCTCAGTTGGTTAAGCATCTGACTGCAGCTCAGGCCACGATCTCATGGCTCATGAGTTTGAGCCCTGTGTTGAATGAACTCTGTGCTGACAGCTTGGAGCGAGGAGCCTGCTTTGAATTCTGTGTCACCTTCTTTCTCTGCCCTTCTTCCGCTCATGCTCTGTCTCTCTCTCAAAAATAAATAAATAAACATTAAAATTTTTTTTAAAAAAGAGAGGGGCAGAAACTATAAGAGACTCTCAAATACAGAGAACAAACTGAAGGTGGCTGGAGGGGAGGGGAGTGGGGCATGGGCTAAATGGGCCAGAGCCATTAAGGAGGACTCTTGAGGATGAGCACTGGGTATTAGAAGTAAATGATAAATCACTAAATTCTATCCTGAAATCACTATTACACCATATGTTAACTAAGTTGGATTTAAATTTTTAAGAAAGGCCCTTATGCATATCTTCTATTAAGAATATTAAATAGCAGAGGAGAGTTCATTAATGCCACCCTGGCCTAAAAAAGATGATAAATTACTGCCATGACCAACTTTATAAACATTAAAAAGAAGCTGACATACAGCAAATAAGCAATGAGACAAGGACAAACCCCACCAGAAGCCCTACCCCATCTTATAGACTTGTTGGGAGTTCTACAGTTAAATGTACACTGAGTCAATGTGACAAGATCCAGTTTAATAGAATTTAAAGAAAGAGCCAGCAAATAACACTAATATCAGGAATTTCCTTTTAATTTTTATTCACACACAGGTGGTAAGTCCCACTGTGTGCATCAGGATGACTGGAACACAGCCTTGCCCTCCAGCCTCAGGGACAACTGTCAGCCTCAGTGAGTCTAAGGGGCCACAGGGACCAAGACTTCACTGACCAGGTGCAGTCTGAACAAACTTCCAAAAGATGAATAAGAATCCACCTGCCATAGAAGAGAAGTCGTTCAGGGAATGGGGGGAAACATTTACAAAAATAGAGTAAAAAATGAATATGGAAAAAAAAGGAAAACATTTACAAAAATAAAGTAAAAAATGAATATGGAAAACAGTGTTTTTTTAATTTTTTAAAAATTAATATGGCCTACAAAGAAAACAGTTTTGGGGGGCATCTGGGTGGCTCAGTTGGTTAAGCATCCAACTATTGATCTTAGCTCGGGTCATGATCTCATGGTTGATGGGTTCGAGCCCTGTGTCAGGCTCTACAATGCGGAGCATGCTTAGGATTCTGTCTCTCCCTCTCTCTGTCCCTCCCCTGCTTGCTCTCTCTCTCTCAAAATGAATAAATAAACTTAAAAAAAAAACAACTTTTGAAGGAAATGTCAAACACTGAATCTGAAAAGGTGCACGGGAGACTCTGGGGCTTTGTTGGATATGCTCAGTGACATGTCTGGTCACACAGACATACCTGTGGCAAAGACAAGTTTTCCCCCAAACGTGCCCCCACTACTCAGCACGGTGTTTGGCACTGCCCAGTCACCACCACCACCACTGTCATCATCAATAATGATATTATAACTCAGTCACATTGACAGATTCCTCTCTTCAACAACTGAAACAATTACAATGTCGTCAACAACATCCCCGTTTCTCCACGGGGAAAGAAAAGATCTGATCTTATTACCTTTATCAGTAAGAACATTTCAACATTTTAACTTATTTTAATGTCAAGAGGCAGCACCTTTTCCTACACAATGATTTTAAGATTTCCTCCAGCGTTCATCTTCCTTGTACATACATCAAATAGAATTAGTATACTCATCCAATATATTTGTATCCATTTTAAGGAATTTCAATACAATGGTATACATTATTTTTCTTATGTTCTGTTTCTCTTTCCATTGTTATACATTCAGCATTTGTGCAGAGTACAGATTCTTCTCCATATCGAAATAAATACCTGACAAATGCTACTTTTCCCCTATTGTTCTGTAATTTCTGCTCTGTCTTAAAATAGTTTTTAACTTTTGGAACCTCTGCTATTCCATATCAATTGATCGTTTTTTATTTTACAAAATACTATACCGTTTTGATAACTGTCAATTTTTTAATTTAGCATTTATTCATTTTTGAAAAAGAGATAGAGTGTGAGTGGGGGAGGGACAGAGAGAGAAAGAGACACAGAATCTGAAGCAGACTCCAGGCTCTGAACTGTCAGCAGAGAGCCCGACACGGGGCTCAATCCCATGAGCAGTGACATCATGATCTGAGCCGAAGCTGGACACTTAACTGACTGAGCCACCCAGGAGCCCCTATAATTGTCAAATTTAAATATGTTTTCAAATCAGGTAAAACAAGTCCTCATCATCATTGTTCTACAAATTACATTTTTGGATCTTCTTTGTTTTTACTTCATATTAACTCCTTTCAACTGGCATAAACATGAGAAGAATGGGCAAGATGAGTAGAAAGTTTTATAACACATGGCCATATAACTTAGTCTATTAAATATTTTATTTTTTTTTAATGTTGATTTTATTTTTGAGAGAGAGACACACACAGAGCGTGAGCAGGGGAGGGGCAGAGAGAGAGAGGAAGACCCAGAATCTGAAGCAGGTTCTCTGTTAGCACAGAGCCCGAAGTGGGGCTCAAACTCACGAACTGTGAGATCATGACCTGAGCTGAAGTCAGACACTCAATTGACTGAGCCACCCAGACGCCCCTAAATATTGTAGAGCTGACTAACCGACCAGCATCACTGAAACTCCTGAAAAGACATACTACCTCAAGTATTGCTCTTCTTTTACAAAGAAGGAATCATACAGTGAGGTTTAGAAATGTGTTCAGTAATACAAAATTGGATCACAGGAATACTTCAGAGAAGTTCATGAACCACACATAAGGTCGTAATGGGTTATTTCTCCTTTGGGATACTTATTAAACAGACTGGATGATTAACACTTGTTTTTACAAGGACAGTCACCATAAACGCAGTGTGGAGGAATGCAGGGTTTTACAGTCAAAGAGCATCATTTCACGACAAGCTTAAGCATAGCCCTGGGCTCAGAATTACACCCTGAAGGACTGAGAACAGCTGTTGCCTAAGCACTTTGATACTTTTCTTTTGACTCAGAATCTGGCACAGGGAAATTATAGGCGCTCTATAAACAAAAACAACTAAACTCAATTACATACACAAACCTCCTTCACCGAAGAACAATGTACACATTTAACAATGTGCTTTTGTATTTCTAGGGTTGGTTTTTTTTCCTTTTAGTAAATGGCACCTAACAGTATCGTATTAAATTAGAAGACTGTCAGGTTCCTCAGTGAAGACTGGTCCTGCGTCTTGTCAAACTATGTTACGATATTGAGCAGTCACGTACATTACACAAGCCGAAGAAACAGAGTTCCGTTTTCTTGGGACTTCTATTCTAGAAGAGTTAACATTAAGACGGACATGAAGACAAGAGAAAAAGGTGACTCTCTCTACTTCTAGAAATAGTAATCAGGCGTTTCCAGAGTATGTATGTTTTCATGCAAAAACGCCTCACACATAATGAGTATTTAATCAATATTCTCCAGCATTTGGTAAGGATTGGTGTGTTCTACGGAGCGTACACATACCTGAAACTAAATATAGAAAGTGGAAAGTTTAAACTTTCCCCCGAACTCAGAAAATATTTTGAGACTGAATGTCAATTCAGTAGAAAAGGAGCAACCGGAAGTGAGGTCTCTATGCCATCCAATCACAGCATCCCCTGAGTGGGTAACATACTTTAATATGCTCTGTAATGTACATGGTTTGGGAAACAGAAGGAAGTTTGGAAGAAGTTTTCCTGCTCTTAAGAAAGATTCTGTGTTATTTAGGGAGACACTCACTGAGGTAATGAAGAAAACCTGTCTGGAGAGCATATCAGTAAGACACACAAATGCTTTCCAAATGGCCTGCAGAAGCCCTGGGGAGTTTGGCTTGAACAGACAGCTGTGGGATGATTCCAGCTCTGTTTCCTAGGGGGGGCTTCTAGGAAAGAAGGTGCTATAATCAGAGTTAGAACCCAGGAACCGAGGATCAATAAACTGTCTTTTCTACTGGAAAGAATTATGGAAAATGTAAATCAGCTAAATAGCTGATTACTGGTGAGACTGGAGGTAATTTCTTTCTTATTTTTATGTCTCTCATTACCATAATATTGCTCATTCTATGTTCACTAAAATATTATATTCATAGTGAGTGTGGGTCTGCATCTGCATGTATAAACCATAAGCTTTTCAGGGCACGTGAGTGGCTTAGTTGTTAAGCATCTGACTCTTGATTTTGGCTCAGGTCATGATCTCACGATTCATGAGTTCAAGCCCTACATTGGGCTGTGCAGTGACAGTGCAAAGCCACTTGGGATTCTCTCTCTCTCTCTCTCTCTCCTTCTCTATCTTTCTCTTTCTCTCAAAATAAATTAACAAACTTTAAAAAATTTTTTAAAACTAAGTTTTCCAGGAAATATTCTTTTCTTCCTTTATGTTTCTGCTTCTAGTTTTTTCCCCTACTCTTGATTTTTCAATAGATCCTCAAAGAGTTTCTCGCCCTTTTTCTTCAATACAGTGGGGAAAGTTCACAGAATCTCCAACACCATTTTATTTTGAGATTCAGGACATTTTATGGTTTCAGGGTAGATAGATTTGGAAATTCACCAACTAAGAAGGAAGAAAGAGAATAGCTAATCAGATCCTAGAAGGAGCCTGCTTTGCTGGAACGGGTTGAGTTGTTGAAGGCAGAAACTTTGCTGGCAGCCTTGAGTCACTGGGTTACAGAGTGGGTTTCTCTTCTTTCTGTGCCACAGGAGACCCAGAATCCAGTGATATGAATAATTAAATTCCAATGTGAAATAAAATGCCTAGTTTAAATTGTAATAAATTTGAGGGAAATACATCACTTTCTTTAGATCACACAGACTTTTCTGAAAATAACAAATCTGGGTCTATACCACATACAGCTCAAGAAACACAGAAATCTAGCTTGTGGATCTTTTTCCTGTACGATGTAAAAACTCAAATATGTAACTATATCTTAGGAGTCTGAATGTCCAAAAGGGAACATTAATAGATCATTTTAACTACAATCTGGTCCCAACCCCTGATCCTAAGCATGCACACTGGTGATCACCAATGTGACCAAAAGGTTTATATAAATAATAATAATAATAATAATGCCCTATCTTTCTGGTGTTTTAATTATCTCGACCAATCAGAATAATATGGTACCCTATGCAGTTAAGTTAGTAGGCCAACCTAGCCAAGAAAGGTAGAACTTCTATTCTGAAAGACATCTGGCTAATGTTCAATTATCCAATCTGATGATTCAGAAAAAAAAGATGCCATGTTGAGTTTTAGAAGGCACACAGAAGTTAAACGATTTTTTTGTTCAAGGTCACTCATCAAAGAAAGAATGATGAAGTGCTGGCTTCAGCTCAGTGAGAAAAAGTGCCAAGTTCCTGCCCAAAGTCCTTATCCCTCCAAACCTCAGTGTTTTCTGGTCATTAAAATATAAATAATAATGGCTTACCAACAGGATGAGTATGAGGGTAAGTTCCTAGAAAAGTTTGGCCACATAGAATGAGCTCAATACTTTAGGAAGAAGGGGGCAAAGTTGGAGGAGGAAAAAAAGAAGAAAACTACATTAATGTTGTGGAAAGGTGAGCAACAACTTAAAAGTTCCCTCCCAATATAGCTGGCCACCTTCTAGAAAATCCGATGTGCATTTATACTCTGCAAAATTAACAAATTTTATACTTTAATGCTAATTACCATTTGGCATTATGCTTTGACTTTGTTCAAGTTGTCGTGTCTTTAAAATAATATGAATCATTTTTCCTGAGATGTGGAACAGCTGCAAATGTTACATGAAGGCAATTTTGCAAATTAAGGTAATTTGCTGAAAATTCTTCCCAAGATGCATTTAAATAGGTAGCTTGTGGGAGAGAATATTATCATGTTTACTTCTAGCATGTTCCAATTCACAGGATTACTGGTTAACCCATTAGCAAATTTGCATTGAATCCCAAAGTTGTGGGAGATACTGTAGCAGATGTAAAGATGGATATGAAAGTTTACAATGTAGCAAGGGGGAATGAGATGAGAAACCACAAAGAGTAAGAAACACAATACTTCAATTAAATAATAATAACGATGAGTAGTATTCATAAAGATGCGACATGCAACTTAAGCACAACAAATTCCCCAATCATATTAACAAGTGTCTGGTATGGGTAACAAGTACATTTAAATATAAGGGGCAAGAAAACTGAGGGCTGGAGAGGGCAGAAGAAAGCCCTTACTGGAGAAGTCTTTCTCAGCATTTAAACATAGCTAGAAATCAGATAGCCCTAAAACTGACTTAATAGGATGAAATTTCAAGGTGATTCTAAGTGTTTGCTAACAGAGACCTAAGAAACATGCTTTTTAAGTAAAACACAGGATGCCTTCCATTCTGGAACATTAAACTAGTTTGAATTATAGTCGGAATTAAAACATGGCAGTTTATTACAAAATAAAGCATTTCACGAGATGAGTAAGTCATGTGAACACAGACCAGTCCAAAATATACGAATGTATTTTGTTAATCAATCTGTCTTTTAACCTTAAACTAGAAAGCTGGGATCCCAACCTTGACGGGTATTACAGAAATGACACAAAAACAGCAGCAAAGCACATGGGCCTCTCAGGCCACAGATCGATCAGCATCTCCCAGTGACAGAGTCAAGTTATTATTTGACCTTGTTCCCTGAGCCAACCTAGCCAAGAAAGGTAGAACTTCTATTCTGAAAGACATCTGGCTAATGTTCAATTATCCAATCTGATGATTCAGAAAAAAAAGATGACATGTTGAGTTTTAACATCTGACCAGATCTGTTCCAAGAGCGCTTTGCTAAATAAAACAGTTTTTAGATTTTTAAAATAAGTTTTTCAATATTTATTTATTTTTGAGAGAGGGAGAGGGACAGAGATAAGCAGAAGAGGGGTAGAGAGAGAGGGAGACACAGAATCCAAAGCAGGCTCCAGGCTCTGAACTGTCAGTACAGAGCCCGAAGTGGGGCTTGAACTCATGGACGTGAAATCATGACCTGAGCTGAAGTCAGACACTCAACCGGTTGAGCCACCCAGGTGCCCCAAAATAAACCAGTTTTAAGGGCGAGTCCAGCTTCACCTTCTTCCTTCTTCTCACGTACTAGCATTCAGTTTGAAGTGCACTCTAAATCTGATACAGACAAAAGATAGATCCTGAAGAGAAAGAAGAAAAACAGGTACTGATAATCCAAACAGACATCCCAGTGAATAAATCATGAGGTAGTTGCACTAAACATTTATTTTTAGTTTTCCTCATGGAGAGCCAAAGAAGAGAAGCTGGTATTATCTGGGAAGGGGTCTCTTTTTTGCCCAATGGAACCATACTAAGATCTTCCTTAGTGATCATTTAGTAACCCAGGAAAACTCTGGAAGATACACCTTCAGTGACAAAGCATCTTTGGACATTTCTGTGAATAGCCTTCCATACATTTACCCCTAGGGTTTAATGTTTGCTGGATAATAAGCTGACAATACCAACTCAAGAGAGAGATGAAACCATAAGCCTCCAGAGCTCTTGCTATTTGAAAATGGGCAAATCATTAAAAGTATCACTACAGCTATATTAATTAGCTTTCATTTATTTTCTGAAAGATGAATAAAAATACAACTATGACAACAGTTACCATAGAAGCAGTTTCTTTCTGCTGCCTTCCTGAATAGTAACGTTTCGTTTGATGCATTAGTCTAGGGGCTGAGGTATGATTCACCTTTTTATCCTCATCAATTCCTACATGACCAAATTGTACAACCCCAAGGAGTTATTCTCTCTGTTAACACTCTTTGTCATAAAGTGAGAACATATTTTGTCTTTCTAGCCAGCATTATTAAATACCCACTACATAATTTAAATAAAAGAAATAGGCATACGTTTTGAAAAACAAACAACACCAAGCTCCAGGCTGAATATCTGTGACTCATTACATGAAAGATTTGTTAATTCGCTTATATAATGGTAATACTATCCCAAAAGAACAAAAAACTTCCGTAAAACAGCACTCCTATCTTCCTTGTCGCCCACTCTGTTGCCTGAAATGCTGGCAACAAGAGACCAGTGGGCTCAAATATCCCTCCAGAGCAAAGAAAGTTCTTTAACTTGGATCTTTATGATAATCACATAAGGATTAGTTAATAATAAGTAAGTCTGAAATACAAAAGGAAAATTATGATACAGTAATTACACAGTTCACTTGAACACTGTTTTACCCAGCAAATCACCAATAAAATAAATATAAATATTAATTTACAGTTTTTCTTACTAAGGAAATGAATAACCAATGGGTCAATAAAGAAATCAAAGAAAAAAAGCAAAAAATACATGGAGACAGATGAAAATGAAAACACAACAGTCCAATAGCTGGGAAACAGCAGAAGCAGTTCTAAGAGAGAAATTTCTAGTGATTCAGGTCTACCTCAAGAAACAAGAAAATCTCAAATAAACAATCTAACCTTATACCTAAAGGAATGAGAAAAAGAAGAACAAATAAAGAAAAGTTAGTAGAAGAAAAGAAATAATAAAGATTAAAGCAGAAATAAATGAAATAGAGACTAAAAAAATAATGGAAAAGATAAACAAAATTGATAAGCCATTAGCCAAACTCATCAAGGAAAAAAAGAGAGATCTCAAATAAAAATCAGAAATTAAGGAAGGAAAATAACAACTGATATCACAGAAACACAAAGAATTATGAGAATACTACAAAAAATTATATGCCAACAAATTGGACAACCTAGAAGAAATGGGCAAATTCCTGGAAACACAATCTTCCAAAACTGAAAGAGGAAAAAATAGAAAACTTGAACAGGGTGATTACTAGTAATGAAATTGAATCAGTAATCCAAAAACTCTCAAGAAACAAAAGTCTAGGACCAGATGGATTTTCACATGAATTCTACCAAACATTTAAAGAAGACTTAATGCCTTTTCTTCTCAAATTATTCCAAAAAAAAAAAGAAAAGAACATTGAAGAGGAGGGAAAACTTCCATATTCATTTTATAAAACTAGCATTACCCTGAGGCCAAAACCAGAAAAAAAAACCCTACAAAAAAAAAAGAAAAAAGAAAAGAAAACAACAGGGCACCTGGGTGGCTCGGTTGATTAAGTGTCTGACTCTTGGTTTTGGCTCAGTTCAGGATATCACAGTTCAGAGTTTAGGTCGCATGTCAGGCTCAGCTGCGTTACTGCACTACTGGTGTTGAGCTTGGGATTCCCTCTCCCTCCCTCTCTTTCTGCCCCTCCCCTGCCCACTCGCTCTCTCTCTTCCTCTCTTTCCCTCTCTCTCAAAATAAATGAGTAAACTTTAAAAAAAAGAAAGAAAAAAAAAACTACAGGCCAGTATCTCTGGTGAAGACACATTCAAAAATCCTCAATAAAATATTAGTATACCAAAGCTAACAATACATTAAACATTCACCACAGTCGATGGAGCTTTATTCCAGGGATTCAAAGATGTTCAGTATTCACAAATCAATCAGTGTGACACATCACGTTAACCAGAGGAAGGATAAAACAATACGATCATCTCAACAGATGCAGACAAAGCATCTGACAGAATTCCGCATCCATTCATGATAAAAACTCTCAACAAAGGTTAGAGAACATACTTCAATACAATAAACGCTATATATTTAAGACTCAGCTAACATCATACTCAATGGTGAAGCACCGAAAGCTTCTCCTCTAAAATCAGGAATAAAACAAAGATGTCCATTTTCACCACTTTTATTCAACATAATACTAGAAGTCCTAGCCACAGCAATCAAACAGTAAAAAGAAATAAAAGGCATCCAAATTGGTAAGGAGAAGTAAAACTGTCACTATTTGCAGATGACATGATAGTTACATATAGGAAACCCTAAAAACTCTGCTTAAAAACTATTAGAAGTAATAAATGTATCGCCCTCAGGATACAAAATTAATATACAGATATCTGCTGCATTTCTACACACTAATAAAAAAGTGGCAGAAAAAGAAAATAAGAGAGCAATCCCATTTACAATTGCACCAAAAAGAATAAAACACCTGGGAATAAGTTTAGCCAAGCAGGCAAAAAGAGTAAAGTAGGAAAGAGGCACAGACATTTAGGAGTTGCAGAGTATGGAGAGATAGAGGGGACAGAGGAGGACTCTGAAAAGATGACATTTGAGCAAAGTTTGGGAGGTAAAGGAACAAGTCACATGGATATCTGGGAAAAGAGAATTTCAGGCAGAGAGAATAGCTAGTTGCAAAAGCCCTGAGGCAGGAGCATATTGGTATGTTGAAGAATAGGCCAATTTTGGGTCAAGTGGACTAAGTCAAGGAGAGTGTCTAGGCAATGAATTAGAGAAGCAACAAGGTGTCACTTATGTAGGGTTTTGTAGGCCACTGTAAAGAACTTTGCCTTTTACTCTTAATGAAATAGGAAGTCACTGAAGAACTTTAAGCTAAGGGGTACCCTGATCTCCATTCCTTTTTTCTTTTTTCTTTTTCTTGGAGATATAGAGAGAGGGTGAGTGGGGGGCGGGGTGCAGAGGGAGACAGAATCTTAAGTGAGCTCCACACAGGGCTCAGTCTCACAACCATGAGATCGTGACCTGAGCCAAAATCAAGAGTCAGACACTTAACCAACTGAGCCACTCCGATGCCCCTCCTTTCCATTTTTCAAAGTTCACTCAGGCTAGTGTGTTGACAACAGCCTAAAGATTGAGGGTTGGAGAGGCAAGGGGAAAAGCAGAGGTCTGGTTACAAGACTGTTGCAATAATCCAGGTAGGAGCTGATGGAGGATTGGGTTTGAGAATAACAATGGAATTAACGAGAAGTGGTCAGATTCCGAGTACGTGATGAAAGCAAAGTCAACAGGAGTTGCTTACAGCTTAAGTACAGGTTATGAATGAATGAACTAGAGGAGACAAGGAAAACTCCAGAATTTATGGCCTGAATAACATGAAGAAGTAAGCAATGTACTGGCATAGGGAACACCACAGAGAGAGCAGGTGGTAGAGGGTGTTCAAGACTTCTGTTTGAGAGCATTATGTTTGTTTTTTTATTTTTTTATGTTTATTTGTTATTGATACAGAGAGAAACAGAGCATGAGTGGGGGAGGGGCAGAGAGAGAAGGAGACATAGAATCTGAAGCAGGCTCCAGGCTCCCAGCTGTCAGCACAGAGCCTGACACGGGGCTCGAACCCACAAACCGTGAAATCATGACCTGATCCGAAGGTGGATGCTCAGCTGACTGAGCCACCCAGTCTCCCCAGGAGCATTATGTTTGATACGCACCTTATACATGAAAGTAGAGATGTAGAATAGACAGATATAAGGCACAAAGATGTATCTTTTCATTAATGTTTACTGTGTGATTAAGTGCATTAAGAATAAGTAAGTGAAGGATTACACATTGAATGAATAAGTGAATAAGTGAATGAATATTAGGAATACAAAAATATTCAGTAAAAGAACTAGTGAGGAGTGTATAATTCAGCAGATAACTTAGTTTCTGAAATAGTGAGGGCTTACATCAGAAAACTAAGATAACTTGGAGGAGGAGCTATAGAAGTCAGTACAAAGCAAACTACTCACTGTGCCTTTTTTTTAATATATAGTTTATTGTCAAGTTGGTTTCCATATAACACCCAGTGTCCTTCCCCACAAGTTCCCCTCTCCATAACCATCACCTCCCTCCCCCTTCAGCCCTCAGTTTGTTTTCGGTATTCAAGACCTCGAGGGAGTCGAGGTCTAAGCAAAATAAGTGAGGCAGAGAAGGACAGATACCATATGTTTGCACTCATAGGTCTAGCAGGAGAAACTTAACAGAGGACCATGGGGAGGGGAAGAGGGGAAAAGAGAGAGAGGGAGGGAGGCAAATCATGAGAGACTCTTGAACACTGGGCTTTAAAATAACATTTTCAATTAAAACTGTCATTTTGGAAACTAAGAGGTATATTATGCACTATACTCTCCCTCAAAAGAATTCAACTCCAAGAGCATCATTTTCATATGTCTTGTATGTATGCACTACGATTACAAAAGGATGATCAGCAAATGAGGAGGTCAGTTCCCTAACAAAGCACACGGATTATATGCATGAATGCATATATATTAAGTATTCTTACAAAACAACACAATTCTGATCTTTGACTTCCCAAGAGGATTTCCATATTCTGGAAGTCATTCTATCTTAATAGCTTTTAATATTTCAAATGCGTCACCGCTTTTCATTATACGTTGTTATTACACGACATTTTAGAAATGTTTAAAAGTATACACTTATGGATTTTAATTTACTAACTGTATCTATCATCTTAGGGGCCTGATCTTAAGTCACAGAAATCAAGAAATACCCCACACCACCCTCCTAAGTAATGCAGGTTTCTCAAAGCCTCTAACCAACCTGGTAATTAAAGCTTATATTGCAAAATTTAGAAATGAGAAGACTTGAGAGCACGGTATTAATCTCTTCATTTCTACATCTGTTCCTTGAGCTGCTACTTAAGTTAGCAAATGACAAGAAGAAATTTTTCTTCAATTATATTTTTAAATCACAATGTTTTTATTTCAATAGTTCCAAAGAGTAAGAAGGAGATAAAGCAATATTTAAAATTTCATTTTACTTGAATGATAGTTATTTTAGGTTATATTTTTTTTTTGCCTAAAATAAGCAAATAACTGTATCCAGGCAGTCTCTAATTCGTCATGAAACTAGGAATACTTGATAAATAGTCCAAAATAAAAACCTAGGTGGCTGGGTCAGTTAAATGTCTGACTTCGGCCCAGGTCATGATCTCACAGTTTCTGAGTTTAAGCTGTGTTGACAGCTCAGAGCCTGGAGCCTGCTTCCAGTTCTGTGTCTCCCCTTCTCTTTCTTTGCCCCTCCCCTGCTCCTGCTCGCTCGCTCGCTCTCTCTCTCTCTCTCCCTCTCTCTCTCTCTCTGTCTCTCAAAAATAAATAAACATTAAAAAAAACTTTCTTATAGGAAGATGAAAATCCTTCCATAAATATAAGACTATAAAAAATTTAACACTTTTATTTTAGCCAAGAAAAAAAAAAGACTTCAAGCAAATTCTTTTCTTTCTACCTTCCATTCCAGTTAACACTAAATTAGCTAGTTTCTCACAAAATAGAAACTATGGAGCCTGCAAGAATGTTGTAGCACTTATGTCAGAGTAATAAAAGATAAAGTCTCAGTGCACCACTAGATTTATGTAGGAAATAGTGTACATGTTAAAAAAAAAACACACACACACAGAAAGAAAATCGTTACCATTTCCCTAAACTGTAGGTTTATGAAAGCTCTAAGTAACACGCGTGCTCCGCCTCAGCACTGTGGACAGTTTAGGCTGCACGCATCTATGCACTGCCAGATGCTTGGCAGCATGCCTGGCTTCAACCCACTAGATGCCAGTAGCATCCCATCCCCAGGATCACAATCAAAACTATCTCCCGATGTTGCCAAATGTCTCCTGGGGAGAGCAGACCTGCCCTGGTTGAGAATCCTTGTTCTACACGGTCAGGAAATCTATGATTTTATGTAGATTTCTCTAGCTATGCTACCTTTACACACAATTTAACCTTGGTTTCCAAGTTCATTTTCAGCTGTCACCAAAGCCCTTGAAACAAAACATCAGGATGCAACTGATACCAACAGAAAAGGAGTGTTCGGTTCATTCAGAAGTTAAATGTTATCTAACCAACAAGAAGCAAATTCTGAACATTTATGCCATGAAAATGCCCCTAAATTAAACTATAGGTTTAAAGCTGTTAAATGAGTTGATGTGCATTCTTCCAAAAACAATGAAGAAATGCGGCAGCTAGCTATGCAGTCTTGAAACTTGATCCTTTACAAGGATGCTTAATGTTGTTTTTTTTTCCTCCCAAAGTGGCAGCTTCTTATTATCTTTTGAAATGTCATTTGGTGACTCAAAAGAAAACAGCTGTAATTTAAACAGCATGAAATGAGGGGGAATAAGTCAGAATGTGGCTTCCGTTTAGAAGTTACTGAGCTGTCTTGCCATGATTAATGTAATATGCTTTCTCCGTGGGTATAAAACCCCAGGTCTCCAAATACCATTTGTATACTGGTGACTCCCATATCTCTATCTCATCCTGACCCGCTCTTGAGACCATGGCCAAACTGCTCATCAACATACCCACATAGATGACCAACAGTCCACCTGAAGGGCACACGGTCAGTTTCTTCATAGTCTTCTTTTCAACTTTCCTCTCCAGTCCTTCCCATGTTGGGAAATAGTGACACTTCTGTAAGCCTTACAATCATTCTTGATTTCTGTATTAATTTCCTATTACTGTAATAATAAATTTCCATTACACTTCTGGAGGTCAAAAGTCCAAAATCAAAGTCTAGAGTCTAAAGTTAAGACTGGAGGCTGAGGGGGAGAATCAGTTTCCTTACACTGTTCAGCTTCTAGAGGCTGCCTATTTGCCTTGGCTTCTGGGTTTTTCTTCATGTGGCTCCAACCTCTGTTTCCATTTTGACGACTCCTTCTCTGACTCTGACTTCTATAAGGACCCTTGGGGCGACATTGGGCCCACCCAGATATTCCAGAATGACCTTCCAAGTTCATGAGCCTTAATTTAATCACATCTACAAAGTCTCTTTTGTTGCATGCAGTATTGTGATTTATGAGAAATATACATATTTAGTCATCCAGATGACCAAACAATATTTCTCATATATATTTGGTTTGCATCCACAGGCCCTGGCTCACAGTTCCAAAAACCCTTGGAATTTCCTGAAATCAGAGCAATGGGTCATTATTTGTCATAATATTTGGTCTTCTGTCGTCAGTCCCTGAAATCACTTCAGAGTCATAATGGTGCAATGTCATCTTGTTACTCATGACAGACTCCTTTCTATCACAACTGGGTTTATGTTAATGAAATGACCTCTGGAAAGCACCTAAGGATGGGGGCTTGTTTCCAGGGGCACCAACCATGAAGAGAGGTCTGGAAATTTCAGTCCCTCTCTTTAACCTCCGGGGAGGACAGAGAGGCTGGAGGTCCAATCAGTCACCAATAGCTAATGATTTCATCAATCATACCTATGTAATGCCTCCATAAAAACCCAAAAGGAGAGGGTTCAGAGAGCTTCTGGGTTGGTCAACAAGTGAAGATTTAGGGAGATTGGCACACTCCAAGAGGTCAGGAAGCTCCGTACCTTTCCCCCACACCTAGTCCAGACACCTCATCCATGTGGCTGTTCCTGAGTTACATCCTTTTATAATAAACCCATAATCTAGTAAGTAAAATGTTTTATGAGTTCTTCGAGCCACCCTAGCAAACTAATCAACCCCAAAGAAGGGGTTGTAGAAACATCTTAGCCAGAAGCACAGGTGGTAGGTAACCCAGGGTTGCAACTGCTATGTAAAGTGGGGTTTGGGGAGCAGTCTTATAGGACTGACCCCTTAACCTGAGGGATCTGATGTTATCCCAGGTAAACAGTGTCAGAATGGCTGGTGTCCTGAGAATTGCTTGTTGGTATGGGGAACCCCTCCACACACTGGAATTTGATCAGCGCCACCTTTCATCATGGAGGCAACATACAGGCTCTGGGGATTAGGATGTGGACACTTCTTGGGGAGGGGACATTATTCTGTCTACCACAACTCCTCTCTTTTACTAGCCCACTCACCCTCAAATCATCAACAACCTTGGAGCTCGCTTCTAATATACATCCCAAATCAACTACTTCCTTGTAACTCCTCTGCTACCACCCTAGTGATGGCCACACAGATTCTACCTTGGACAAGTGCAAGCATCTCATAACGGGCCTCCTTGCTGCCACCCTTGCCTCTCGATAGCCCATCATCTGTGACACAGACAGAATAATTTTTTTCAATACAAATAAGATTATTTCCCTTGTTTAAAATTCATCAGTGGCTTCCCATTATAACCAGAACAGAATCCAAATAGACCCTTCATCCTTCGGCCCATTTACCTTTAAAAAATAATGGAGGAAGAAACATGCAATTTTTTCCTCCACAGAAGTGTTCTCCCTCCCTCCCCATCAACCTTCCAAGGCTGAGGAAGGGCTCCTAGTAACTCATCAAAAGAAGGCAGGTATGTTTCCACTGTCCTTCTTGGCTCTCTCCAGAGGCCGAAGACAGCAACTTAGCACTAATTCTAATGCTATGCCCTCCCTCTCCAAGTCCATTTTGAGTATAAAAATCATTCTATAACTACCAAAAAATTAAAAGAATGTGAAAACTAAAAATCAAGAGGTAAGGGAAAGAAAGGAAGGAGCATAACACAGTGTGATATATTCTTCACATTTCATAGCAAGCAGACAAAAGATAATATCTTAGGTTGATGGATCTAAAGATAGGGCAGAGATAAATTATTCAATGTTAAAAGAACTAAAAATAAAAATGTAGCAGCCTTCGGGGAGTGTTGGGAGAGAGACTTTCACTCTTGATTTTATTCTTTTATGAACGCTGAATTCTTAAACCATGTAAACAGTAGAGTAACTACTAATTTTTCACAGATATTTACACTAATTTTACAAATGAGGGTGTGCATGTTTATATATGAAAATTTGTCATCAGTTTTTCACCTACTGTAATATTCCTTTTCTCTGATTCTCAAAACTGCTGTCTGGAATTTCCCCAGCAGAAACTCCCACCAAGGACTTCTTGGTGATAAGTCAGAAGGCAGTACGATCCCACCAGCAGCATCTCTGGCCAATTATTCTTTAGGCTTCCTCTGACTCTATTTTTCAAAAACTCTTTACTCCTGACATCATCTCGCACCAACTATTTCTGGAGCTAGCTATTCATCTCACATTCAAATAGTAAGAGTCCACATTAGATAATTCCTACTCATCTTCCAACATGCCAGAGTCTCAGAATTCTGCAAAACCCTAAAGTGCTCGCTCTCTCTCTCTCTCTCTCTCTCTCTCTCTCTCTCTCTCTCTCACACACACACACACACACACACACACACACACACACACACGCAACTATTAAAACTAATAAATGAATTCAGCAAAGTTGCAGGAAACAATCAATATACAAATGTTAGCTTCATTTTCATACATGAACAAGGTGAAAAACTTGGACAGTGAAAACTACAAATCACTGATAAAAGAAATAAAATAAAATTTAAATAAATGGAAAAGCATCCATGTTCATGGCCTGGAAGACTCAATACTATTAAGATGTCAATATGACCTAAAGTAATCTACAGGTTCAGTTCAACCCCTATAAAAATACCAATTATATTTTTTGCAGAAATTAAAAAATCTATCCTAAAATCCATATGGAATCTCAAGGGATTCTAAATAACAAAAACAATTTTGAAAAAGGAAAAAGCTAGAGGTCTCACACTTCCTGATTTCCAAACCTACCACCAAGCTACAGTAATCAAAATAGTGTCATACTTACATAAAGATGAACATATACGCCAATGCCCCAAAGAGCCCAGAAATAAAACCTCACACATATGATCAAATAGTTTTTGACAAGGGTGCCAAGACCATTCAATGGAGAAAGGACAGTTTTTCCAACAAATGGTGATGGGAAAACTAGATACCCACATGCAAAAAGTGTAGTTAGACTCTTAACTTATTCCATATGCAAAAATTAACTAATGATGCATCAAAGGCCAAAATGTATGTGCTAAAATTATAAAACTATTAGAAGAAAATACAGGGGGAAAACTTAATGACATTGGATCTTGTGATTTCTGCTTGGATATAACACCAAAAGCACAGGCAACAACAACAAAAACAAAAATTTGAACTTCATCAAAATTAAAAACTTTGTGCATTCAGTCCACTATCAAAAGAAAACTCAACTCATGGAATAAGCGAAAATATATCTGATAAGAAATTGATATCCAGAATATATAAAGAACTCCTGCAACTCAACAACAACAAAAACAAACAACCGAATTAAAAAATGGGCAATGGATTGAACACACGTTTCTCCAAAGAAGATATATAATAGCCAATGAGCAAATGAAAAAGAGCTCAACATCATTAGTCATCAGAAAGTGCGAATAAAACCCATGATGAGATACCCCGTTACAGCCTTTGGGATTAAGGTTACTGATGTTAAAAGGAAAACAAACAGAAAGCAAGTGTTGACACAGATGCGAAAACACTAGAACTTTGTGCATTGCTGGTGGAACTGTAAAACAACGCAGCTGCTGTGGAAAATGTTATGGTTATTTCTCAAAAAATTAAAAATAGGATTACCATATGCTCTAGCAATTCCACCTCTGGGTATAAACCCAAAATAACTGAAAGCAGGGTCTCAAACTGGTACTTATATGCCCAGGCTCACAGCAGCATTCTTCACGTAGCCAGAAGATGGAAGGAACAGCTCAAGTATCCATCCAGGGATGAAGGGATGAACAAAACGTGGGGTATATGTACCAAGGAGTATTACTCAGCCTTAAAGAGAAAAGGAAATGTTGCTATATGGTACTACATGGATGAACCTTGAAGACATTATGCTAAGTGAAATAAGCCGGTCACAAAAGGAAAAATAGTGTATGATTTTACTTATATGAGGTACCTGGGAAAAGTAGAATGGTAGTTGCCAAGGACTAGGGAAAGGAGGGAGGCGAGAGTTAATACTTAATGGATAAAGGGATTCAGTGAGAACATCCACTGAATGAACAATGAAAACATTCTGGAGATGGATGGCAGTGTTGGTGCACAATAATGTGAATTTACTTAATGCCACAGAAATATACACATAAAATGGTTTAAATGATTCACTGTTTTTAGCTGTAATTTAAAGGGAATCAGTGTATGAACTCTTCTTGGTTAAAGGTAGTTAAGATGCAAAGCTCAAAATTTTACTTCCTGGTCATGGCATGTTTAGTAATATCCCAGCATCAAAAAAAAAAAAAAAAAAAAAAAAAGGTGGGGTGTGAGGAACCACACGTGGGTGGCTCACCCGATTAAGCACCCAACTCTTGATTTGGACTCTGATCATGATCTTAAAGTTCACAAGATCGAACATCATGCCAGGCTTTGTGCTGACAGCATGGAGACTGCTTGGGATTCTCTCTCTCTTTCTCTCTCTCTTTCTCTCTCTCTGCCCCTCCCCCACTGTGCATGTGCGTGCTCTCTCTCACTCTCTCAAAATAAATAAATAAACATTTTTTTAACCCAGAATTGTATTCCTGATATCTTCACCTACTAAATGTTTCTGGTTGGGAAGTCTATAGATTATTCCATTTATTATAGTTTAATAATCATTACATTTCACTCCAAGCCAGAACACTATGAATAGCAGATGAAAGTATTTCTTGGGTTTTCTTTTGTTTGGGGACTTGGGGAGTGGGGAGAAGGAGGAGAAGCATGTGGATGTTTATCTGATTGGGCTCTTTCTTAGGGAAACTATCATACAAACACATGCTATTCGTGGTATTTGGTGCCACACCATACCCAGCTTTGTAATTAGCTCCACAAGGAAAACAGTTCACCTCACAACAAAATGCCTGATTCTAAGCCTGCCTCTGAGAGTCCTGATTGTTGCCAAGGGTTTAGGGAAGTCTCCCCTATGCCCCAGTGTACAAACACCATGCGGACACACTCTTGCCTCAAGCTGGCTTAGAGGATTGCACCCCACATCCTGCATAAATGGGCCACTTCCATCCAGGGGACCCAGTCAAGTTCACCTGCAGCCGTAAAACCAGGGTAGACCCTGCACATCACCCCTCCCCACAAATGTCCTCACAATTACTTCCAAACCCACCTTCTTTTTGAGCAAAACAATCCTTTATTGATAAAAGGGCAGTTCACAGCTTGGATTCCTTATACCTAGTAATTAATAGGTAACATTTACTGAGCACTTCTGCATGCCAGGTACTGTGCAAACCCCTTTACATGGAGGATCCCGTTTCAGCCAGGCACGGCCTCTGGGTGGGGGCTAGTATTACGTCCATGTTATTGGTAAGAAAACCGGAGCTTTAGAATAGCGGGTATGAATGGATATGACCCTTGAGTCCCCAGCCATCCTTCCCCCACTGTGTTACAAACAAGCTAGTAAAGGAAGTCAAAGAATATCTGACATTCTAAACAACCTAGCACAAATCATATTTTTCCCACAAATAAATGCCTGTACTATATCATTAAGGTGCCAACTTCCCTGCTTTGCACTGAAATAACATCACATCCTTGTGGGAGCACTGGTTATCACATGCTGACAAAAAGTTTAAATCGGGTGTGAGCAAAAAATAGAGGGTAAACGAACCAGTTCTTAGTAAATTCAGCCTGTTTCAAAGATTTATTTCTTCAGGCTGCGGACTCGTATGTTAGAGGATATTTCTCCAAAAAAGAAAAGCTTTTCTAGAGTGGTCAAATGCCTAACTTATAATTTGGGAACTCCAAACAGGAACAGCCTGGGTTCAGTTAACAAGGAAGAAGGAAATCCGGTAGAGGAAAAAAAAGAAAAGAAAAAGAAAGTTAAGGTAGAGTAACAAGAAAAGGTAAGCAGATAAACAAAATACTAAAGAAATGCCAGGATTTTAAACAAAATTATCTATCTGGAGTTCTCATTTGGGGCAGAGATGTGGACAAAAAAAAAACAACTGGCTACAGAAGGCCAGAGTATATGCGACTGTGTTCTCTGGTGTCAACAGTTCATAGATCATCTTCAGAGAGAGGAAGGTTGTCTAAAAGGACCAGAAATGTCCCCTATCCAACCCACAGATGTGTGTGATGAAAGACTAAGGGACTGAAAGTTCAGGTCATTCTCATCATGCCAACAATTCCCCAAGACCTGGACTTGTTTTTCTCTTCTAGAACGCGGAAATAATTATCACTAATAATAAAACCTGTTTTGTTGCTTCGAGGACCATATGAGGATTTAGACAGGAAGATGCCTCGGTAAGACTGTTTAGGTTCACTACAAAGGTACTATGTTACCTTTGCTGTTCTCAGTGGATGGCAGAGTGAACTGCAAGTTGACAATGCATTCAACTTAGCTGAAACAGTAAAAGGGAAGAAGACACATGGAAGATGGGGGACTCCCCGAAGTGTTGATTGATTTATATTGTTAACGGAGCCCATCTGCAGTACTCAAAAATCAATTTATTCATGGCCCTGGAATATTTCTTAGGATATGCCTGTAGATGTACTTAGATCTGACTTCTATAATTCCTCATTAGCCCCACTGAGGGCAGAAGGAAGTGATCCAGGAGCATGCGATGATCCTGTTTCCACTATCTACCAAGGGTTAAAATGTGCCAGCATGCCTCCCTCAAGTGGACACGCCATGCAGATAAGAAAAAGGTGAATGTCTTCGACTATATAATAATAGATCAAAATTAAACAGCAATAAAACCGTTATTAGCTGTCATGTCCTATTTATACTTCTGTTCATTGGTTTCTTTGAACTCAACTCTCTCTAATTAGTGTCTATCAGTAGAGGAGACTTATTTGAATTTCCATCCTTTTCATTTTTAGATAGAGAAACATTTAATTAACAAATAAATATCTTTCACAACATAATTGAAAGCAGACTTTGAACTCATTAATTTGAAATCCTTCAGATGAGGAAAAGTAGACTCTCTCTATTCTTTAGCCATGGGAGGCATCTATAAAATGTTTAAAAACAACAACAACAAAACAACAAAAAACTATCTGGCGCATCAAGCCAACTCATAGGTTTGGCTCTGCCCCAGAATGGGTATCCCATATAGAGAATTCACTTTTCATGTCACTCTATAAAAAGCAAAAACTGTAGTCTAATTTGCTATGAATGAACATGATTGTTTTCAACTTCTCACTATTCTGAGTAAAATACGGTAACTGGGTCTACCCTTTTTATAATAGAATCCCTAGCATTCGCTTTGATTAAAATTGTACTGAATTTATATAAATCCTAAACACAAGAGACTCCTTTGTAAAACCACAAAACTGCCAAGCGGATTATGAATGAATGAATTATGTGAATGAATGCGTCTTTCATAAGGTTAAAGGGTACCCACGTCATTTGTGAATTGAATACATTATGAGTACGTACATTTTGGAGAGGCATAAAATGTTTTTATTCAGAAGGACTTATACTCTAGGAATAATTACTCGGATATTAAAGATGGAGAAGACAGGATCTTCGAAGCAGGAATTTAACAGTATTTGAACTGTCAGTAAGGCCCGAGAAGGCCTTACTGACAGATTAGGTTGTTACTACTGATCACAAGGATTTTCCCTAACTATCCCCAGAGTTTGGACAGATATGAGTGGAGTCATCTGGACAAAATGACCCCCTGCGATGGGCTGACCTTTGGGTAAACAGGCCTGGAATCATGCCGAAGGGACTACAGAGCAGGAAACACATGTACAGTGTGCGGAGGGGGGCGCCGGCTCTCCTCCAGAATGCCTCACGTTCCTTCTTTGGCTCCCCAAGTAAAATCCACCTAGCTGAAATCACGCTTGTTGCATGCGAATAAAGGCAGTCACGGGATCAAGTAGGTGTTCCGAGATGAATCTGTCAGCAGTGGGACTGATGGGCTGACAGGGAGAGACAAGAGGTAATGACAAGAACACAATACAAAGAGAGGAGGAGGAATGCGTTCAAGGGAGAAACGTCAAGACTTAATAAGTGACTATTTATAGAGAGAAGATGAAGAAGGGAAAAGAGTCAAAGATGACTCCCCAGGTTCACTGTCAGATGGCTTGTAAAACAGTGGTACCACTGGGGGAAAGGAGGAAAGCAGACAAACAGCTCCCTTCCCGACTGACCTTACTCTCAGATTGGGTGATGACACCAAGCCCAGGCAAATGCATCGGGCAATTAAATGGTCCCGGGTTACTGTCTGGCTCCTGAGAGAAGGACGGTGGCCTGCTCTGTTAACAAAGCCTGAGAATAAGTGAAGACAGACTGACACTAATACAATAAAACCTTGGATTGCAGGTAACTTGTTCTGCGAGTGTTCTGCAAGACGAGCAAACATTTCTAATAAATTTCAACTTGATAAACAAGCGATGTCTGCCAATACAAGTACTACATGATGCTGAATGTCACATGATCCTGAGCCAATGATCTCTCTCTCTCTGGCTCTCACTCTCACTCTTGCTCTTGCTGTGGGTGATCATCAATGCAATGTCACATCTCCATGAAATCCTCAAAAGGAGGCAAAAGCAAGCATCATTGGATAGGTTCCTTGTTAAAGTTGCAAGAAAAGGAACAGATTCCATTGAGTCAATAGATAGCAGTGACTCTGTTAGTGATAGTGAAAGTTGTCCTACACAATAACCCTCCTCTCTTGCCTCCGTCACACCAGCCACGAAGGTTTTCAAAGGTAAGTGCAGGTTAGTTTATTTTTTCTTTATATTTTGTATCTCCTTTATTATTTTGTATTATAGTATTGTAATCATTTTTATATGATTATTTTTGGATTGTGGAATGAATCATCTGAGTTTCCATTATTCCTTATGGGAAAATTCACTTTGATATGCAAGTGCTTTGGATTACAAGCATGTTTCTAGAATGAATTATGTTCGCAAACCAAGGTTTTACTACAGTTTTTATACACAGCAGGAATGAGTCAACCTGTGCAGAAAGAGCAGGAAGCATTACCTAGAAACACACAATGAAGGAAAACTTTGAACTGCACAGCTCAGCGCAGACCGCTGAAAAGCACAGTGGCCATCAAATCAATCCAGAGTGAAGTGATCAAATATGGTCCAGACTACATGGGACACAAGAGTCAAAGCAATACTTTTAGAGCCCAGGCAAGAATCAGAAGTGAGGAAGGCTGGCTGTTCAGCAGCAAGGAGTGGGGGGGACTGAAGTCAACAACCTGTGCTAACCCTATGTAAAGAGGAGTGACCCTCACCCAAGACAATGGGCCCAGTCTTCAAGAGAATCACCTCACTCACCCTCTACCATTTACACTCTCATTCTCAAGCATTTGTCAATATCCAACATCTTTGTGTCTCCGTTGCTGTTGCTGCTCTTGCAATGTTTATGGTCCATCTTCTCCCACTAGAAGGTGAATTCCCTGAGGAGCCACAGAACCAACACTCACTCAACTTTCCATCAACAATGTGCTCACCTCCTGACTCCTCAGGGCTTCACCACCTGACACAAAATATCCAAACCCCTATCTCCTCACAGGCTTCTCAGCCTTTCACACTCACCGCTGACTGCTCCTCCATGTCTCCGCTAGTCTCTCTCCTGCACAGACTTTGTGAGGGATAAGATCGAGGTTCAAATCCCGTCTCTCTCTGCTACTGACTAGATGTTTGTTCTTTACGAAGACACTAACTATAAATCTCAACTGCCAAAAACAAGACAGTAAACAGTGGGAAACAATGGGAAGAAACAGAAAAAATTGTAACTTATGATTTACTTTCTCATTATAAGTAAATACCTTTGTACTTAATTTTTAATAAATAAATAAAAAGTAAATAAGTAAATAAATTTCACTGTGAAGGAGGGAAATAAACTAATAAATCTCAACTGCCACACCTATAAACATGTACATGACTGGATTTTTAGAGAAATCAGTGAGGTTTTTTTTTAATTGACTACAAGTGTAACACTAATGCCTAATGCTTTTAAGTTTCTTCACACTAGGCTTTCCCGTTCTCACCACACCAACTCCCTACTGCCTCCAAACAGACCAAAGTCTTTGCCTACTGATTCTGTAGGTCTCTTTCACTTCCTTCACCCTCAACCCTCTCTTCATCTCCCAAAAACTTACCCCTCACCTTCTCTTTAGGGCCAGCTCGATTGTTTATTCCTCCATGAGGTTTTCTTGGACTTCCCTGGTGCCCATGGGTTTTTGTTCTTACAACTAGCAACTACACTGACATGAACTACCAACTGCCTTGTTTCTGATGCCCATTCAATTATGAGCAATGGCAGGGACTGAGCATTACTCTTTACCACTTTTCCCAGGGTCTAGCACAGTGCCTGGTTCCAAACAGGTACTCAAGGGGCGCTTGGGTGGCTCAGTCAATTAAACATCCAACTCTTGGTTTTGGCTGAGGTCATAATCTCCCAATTCATAGATTTGAACCCTGCATCAGGTTCTGTGCTGATAGTGCAGAGCCTGCTTAAGATTCTGTCTCTCTCTCTCTGCCCCTCCCATGGCTTGCTCTCTCTCTCTCTCTCTCTCTCTCTCTCTCTCTCTCAAAAATAAATAAATAAATAAACATTTTTTAAAAACAAATACTCAATAAATGTTTGCTGAGCCAAGCAGAACTGAATGTCTAACAGACGTAAATCTGATTTATTGGAAACCACGAATGGACCCCTTGTTCCGTCATTGAGAATTAACCCACAGCAATAACAAAAACTACCACGTGGTCAGTTCTTGATTATCCACATTAATAGTTAATAGGGGGTGACAGTAATAGGGATGATCTAAGAACTGCTCATATAGGTAATTTCACCATCTTAGGTAATGTAAACATACAGTAAGTGTGATTTATCCAGCACTGAAAACTCAAGATCAAAGACATCTCTCCCACTGATCTGTCATTGTGCCAAAACTTCTCAACTTGAGGATCTTTTGAATGTCAATTTGATTATAACATGAAATTTCACAGAAAGCACTGTACTGTTTCTATCATATGAGTGTGTTCAATCATAAGTTCATTCAACAGCCATTTAGTGACAGCCTACAATATACCAGGCATTACATGCAAAACCATTACAGGCCTGAGTTTTATATACTACAATTCTGTAATAACTGCTTAGGAACACCTGGAAACCTGGGACAGAATGGTGAGGCCAATACAAGAGTTTGTATTATCATATAACCTAACAGTTAGCACTGCACCAGTTCTGAGAAAGGACCCTGTCCCTCTTTCAGCTGCCCCACACCAAGAACAAAGGAGCAGCTGGCTTCTGGATGGGCAGGAAATGTGGAACCAGCCTTGTTCTGCATTAGAGTGGAATATAATGATAATCACCATGATCTAAATTCATTTAGACATCTCTCTTCTCTCTCTTGAGTCTGGGATGGCGGAGAGTAGATCTAATGAGGAAAACAACTTTTGTTTCTCTAAATTGCTGTTAGGCTTTTTACATTGTGATAACCCTACTCACACCCAGAGTCCAGACATTTAGATAAGGACTTGAGTGTAGGATTCCAAACTGGCAAGGAGGATGAAATTACAGGCAGAGTGGGGCGCCTGGGTGGCTCAGTCGGTTGAGCATCCGACTTCGGCTCAGGTCATGATCTCACGGTTTGTGGGTTCTGTGCTTCAAAATTAGAGCCTGTTTCAGATTCTGTGTCTCCCTCCCTCTCTCTCTCTCTCTCTCTCTCTCTCTCTCTCTCTTTCTCTCTCTCTCTCTGCCCCTCCCCCACTCATGTTCTGTCTCTCTCTGTCTGAAAAATAAATAAAACAAAAAAGATGAAAAAAATTTTTTTAATTTTTTTCAAAAAAGGAATTACAGGCAGAGTCTGTACCCCATGCAATGGTTCTGAGCCGCAAATGGCTTACAAACTTCCTCTCCCAGACTGCTCAGTCTCCTGGGCAGAACCGCTGCTTGCTAGTGGTCCGTGGAGCTGTTTTGTGCGGCTGTGTACTGCTCCTGCCAGGTAGTGTCTCAAGTCCCCATTCTAAACGGCCAGTGTTGTGAAAGGTCGGACTCCTCTGCATAGAACAACCAGCAGAACTCAGTCCAAGATAAATGGGTTTCCCATTAGTCTCTAAATGAGACCCCAGTGGGTGTTGGGTCTGGAGATGATTGGCTATAATTCTGTGCAAAAGTTCAGCGTTGAGCAAGGTGAGATAACTAACCCAGGCAGGGACCAGGGGTTCTGGCTATCAGGTCCTGGAAACCGAGGAGAGTTTCCCTAGGTCAGTGCCGAAAGGGGAGGCAGGCCTCTGAGCCCAGTGCACCAGTGATCAGGACCAGGTTCTGGGCTTGGGAAACCAGTCCCTACCCCAAGACATCTCTACCAGGGGCATCATGGCACCCAGGTGAGCAAATACTGCAAAGGCGAGCTTCTTCTACATTGCTGCATTCCTTGCTGCTGTCACAGATTGTCCCCAACTCTATGGGACACCAGAAGTCCTGCCCCTGCCATGGAATGGCAAAACACATGCTCCATTAAGCCGGGCCCTCAAGTACCTGGTAGAGGTCCTCCCAAGTTCCCAGAAGTCAAAACACTACCAGATTCTTATAAGACCCCTGCTCAAATGGCTTCAGTTTTACTTAGCACAGTGGCATACCTACATGTCTAATCGCTAGTGCCACATACTTGGGGCTTGGGGGCTTTCCCCTATACACTGGCTAACAGAACACTAGTGGGGGTGGCCCCAACCCCTTGGAAGTTGATCGGGATACCCGAGCACAGGAGGCAGCAGCCTATGAGCCGGGGGATAAAATAACCTCTGTCCCAGGTGCCCCTGTTACCACCCATCGTGCCAAAACATCCAGTAACAACCAGCATGAATGAAAAACAGAGACACCTAACTATACCATGATACAAATGCAACATTTTCTAGAAAAATGTGTCCAAGGAAAGGGGAAGAAGGGCACTCATTGGCTCTCATGAGTCTTTGGAAATGGCTTCAAGGGTTTGCTTACAGCGGCTCAGATGCACCAGCTGGCTAGACTAGTCAAAGACCCCCAAATTCATAATTTGTTTAAAAATCCCAAGGTATCGAAGGCCCATTTTATTAGAGACACCTTAAATGAGCCCCCAGATTCGTCACCACAGCAAGGACACTCCCAAATGCATTTAGCCTCCAGGAGAGGAGATGCAAACAAAACACAAAAAGGGGATGTGCTCTGAGGAAGAGACCACTGCACACCTCCAGAGTCCACAGGGAAAGGCAGACACTCTACTTCTCCTGACTTGGATTTACCGAGTGACTTTAGGCTCACTGCAAGTAGGTAACTCTAGAGGAAGCACACCTCCTCTTATGTCAAATTGAGATGGGTCATTGGGTATATCGTTTTGCTGAGAATCATGTTCTCACGGGCCCCCTGACCATGTCTAACCCAGAGGAGATGCCCTTAGCACCAGAATCTAAGTTCTTCTTAAAGGGAAACTCCCCCCGCCCACCAAGCGTAAGAACATGCTGTTACAACTCACAGAAATGTCAGACACAATACAACAGGCTTTAGACTGCTTCAGTGCTGTAGCGAGACATGAAAAAAAATTTTCCTAAAGCCCAAAACTTCTTTGTTGGTAAAGGTAAACACAACCCATTGTCCCCTCAGCCTTGGCAAGGAACCCAATGGAGGAGCCCTAGGGGATTTAGGGGTTTCTGGGTCCCTTTTCTGTCCTCAATGACAGGTAGTGCCTTGAGCCATCCCCCTCCCTCTTGAGATGAGCATCAGGCCTCAGTGGGCCGCTCTGTTTCAGAAATCATCAGTCACGGTCCCTAAAGACTTAATCTTTGCATAACCCAAAAACAAGTTAGAAGCCTTTGCTTGGGCACTGAGGGCACTTCAAGTGAGTCCCAGCCATGCCATACAAACGCCAGTGAGGGCACATGCCATCGCCCCTCGGAACACTTCAGGCTCAGCAGCAAGATCCAAGATCCCATACCCTTATCTCTGAGAGGGGCCGCCAATGCCCCTGCCCTAGGCACCCAACAGTTCCCTGAACTTGTCTCTCCTCTGGGGACTTCTCTAATTATCCATTACAACACACATACGAGACACTTTATTACTTTCATTGACACTGGAGCCCAAATTACAGTGCTGCTCAGGAATCCCTCCAAACATAAGCCAGGGACAAGGCATAGCAGAATAGTAGAAGGCATTCCATTTCTATGGGATGTCACTATTGGAACAATCTTCATGAAAAATCTCTTAGTGGTGATGGCCCCTTTGACCCTACCCCTCCTGATACAGGTGTGGTTGCCTTGACATGCCATTGTGCCATCTGGAACAAACTCAAATTCCTGACCTTTCTAGTGAGAGCTGTATACAGGAGTCCATATGACTGCCAGCTCCCAATTAAGATGTTAAATGTCCCCCAAATATCACTTGTGACAGGGGACAGAGGGACTGCAGTCTATAATTCAAGATTTATTAAAGGAAGAAGTCATTAAACACACCATTTCTCCTTTCAATTCTCCCATTTGGTCGATATCATAGCTCACTACGAATGAGTGGGGTCTTACTTCAACTACTAAAATTTAAGTGCTCAGGCGCCCCCTATTGTAAGAGCTCAGGCTCCCATTCCCAACATTTTCCAGTTAACTGAGGACATCCGGAGGGCTCTAGGGCACTACTTTGCCATGATGGATCTAGCTAGTCCATTGTATTCAGTATCAATCACTGAGGAGTCCCAATGGCATTTCACCTTCCTATTCAAAGGCACCCAATATACCCTCGCCTGGCTGCCTGTGGGCCATCCTAAGGGCTGGCTATTGCCTACAGTCTTTGCCAGCAAGACCTGAATGCCCTTACAGTGTCCGCTTGCACCATGGGGCATTGTACTGATGACATTTTAATGGAGGACTCCTCAGAGGATGGGGTGGGAGAGGCCCCAACACAGCTAGTCACCCACCTACACCATAGACGGTGGCTACTGCTGCACATAGAATTCAAGGACAAGCCACAATTGTTTAATTTTTGAATATTAATTGGCCCTCTAAATGCCAAGACATTTCATTTGTGGTTAAACATCAGTTAGTAACTATTCAGCCCTCCATCATATGATGACAAGCCTAACATGTCTTATCATATTTTGCAGACAACACATCATTCTTAAACCCATTTATGCAGTTACAGGAAAATCATCCACATTTACTGTGGAGAGACTCAACAACAGCCTTACAGCCGGCACAAAGATCAATTCATCAGTTGACCCCCCAGGTCCCCACAGCTCCTCCTTCTGAGTTGAGGCACTGGCCATCAAGGACTGTACATCTTGGAGTCTATCTGTGAACTAAGCATGGCTCCTCCTGGCTGCCTTACAGGTTTCTGCACCTTATGCATGCCCTCCACAGCCACCCACTACAACCCCTTAGGACATCAAATTCTGGCCGCTTATTGGGCTTCGTTAGGAACAGAGGCCTTCGTGGGAATGGAGCCCACTCTCCTGTATACCTACATTACCATTATGACATGGACAAGGGATGCCTCCCAAAGGTGACTCACACAGCCACAAATGCCTCTCTGCTAAATGGAAATGGTTCCTTCAGGAAGAGATTAAACTTGATGTGACAGGTCTTTCCAAATTACAGGAGGATGTGGCTTCCCCAGCTCCTCAGTCGTCTCACTCCCCTTGAAGAACTGATGGACAGTGTCTTCACTGCCTTAGTCCCTGGTGACCTGGGATAAACCCCTGGGAAGAGCTGATGGAATGAGAAGGGGAGTCTGTGTATTTCCCCGATGGGAGCACCACCACTGTACCCAGTGGAGCCTAACGGAGGGCAGCAGGATAGCATCCTGCCAGCAGCACCACACTTATCAAAGATGGCCAGCCGGGTCAGTTCAGCTCACTGAGCTTGCAGCAGTACAAATGGCTGTGCAGAGCACCATTTCCCATGACAGGCCTCTTGTCCATATTGTTACTGACTCATGGGAGGTTGCTAACAGGCTAGAGTTTTGGTCAGGCCAATGGCGGCAAAACGATTTTCCCATTCAAGACCATCTCATTGAGGGTGCCCCAATTTGAAAGGTCATTGGCCAGGCACCAGTCATAACTAAGGTTACCCACGTTTCAGCACATTCAAAGGCTACCACTCCAGGAGCTGTCTTTAACTGAAAGGTAGATGCCCTGGCCCAAATCCAGGTCACCAGCAGTTGGAGCTCTCAGCCACCAACTCTTTACCAATGACTCCACCAGCTCCACCGGCTCCGCCCACCATCACCAAACCACACCCATCCCCCCAACCCATCCCCAACACACATGCATCAATCAATCCTTGGCTCCACCGCTCTGACTTTTCTTAGTCACCACTTCCACGCTCTTTATTCCCTAACCAAAGGGTCCCATATCTCTTTAGGTCATGGGGGAGCTGCTGCCACAGTGACCTGGGCCCACCAGAGGGAATTCTGCTTGTTCTGAATTGCAGATTATGCTCCCCCAATGAGATGGCCTTGAATGGGAAAATCGTTTTGCCGCCATTGGCCTGACCAAAACTCTAGCCTGTTAGCAAACTAAATACTGCACACTGCCCTGTCATGCTACAGTTCTGGGAGGGGACCACCCTTTTAGCCTCTGGCGGGTTGATTTCATAAGGCCATTTCCTCTGTCAGCAGGCACTATTCACTTCACAATTAATGTATGGATAGTTCGTTCTACTGCCCTGTTGCTTGCTACAGCCACCAGGAACACCTCTACGAGCAGGTAATCTCTTTTTTTTCTAAGTACATCCTGTCCCCATTTGGTCCTCCAGATATCACTGACTCAGATCAAGGATCTCATTTTATTGCCCATATAACACAGCACTGGGCTCTCCTACAGGGCATCCAATGGTACTTTCATCTCCCAGGTTGCTCCTTAAGTTATAGGGCAGTAATTGGACTCCTAAAGGGACTTTCTGGCTGCCAGGGCACTTACTACTTTAAACGGTAGGCCATATGGCCAGCATGATCCTCACACCAACTGGGTTCACCAGGCCATGCTGCCTGTGATTGTGATCATGGGGGAATCCGATGCCTTCATTTTACAGGACAATGTTATCTAAAATTTCCCCAACAGTTCTGAGTCCCTTTACAGATTTAAAATGTTGGTCATCTTGCAAGCCAATCAGGGGCAAGGGGGCTATGACCCCCTAGTCATAGTTAGTCCTGTTCCCTAAGAACACAGACCCACTGTGCTGCTGCTGGAGCACACTTACCTGCTTGACATGCAAATCCCACCTGAAATTCCAAGGTATAGTGGCTTTATGGATGGCTCGTTTCTCCTAACCATACCTCCCCCAAAGAAGGTGGAAATAATTACACCAGGACCCACTGAAGGGATGGCGTGGAGTTCTAAAAAGGGGGAAGAGGCACTCGGGCTGGTCGCCACCAGCAGTATGAGGAGATGACAGTAGGGCAATACAACTACACACTTGGTGCCTACCCCACTTTGGAGGAGGCTACCAGTGAACTGGTGACCCACAATAACCCGATAATAGATCTTCACATGGGGCAGTCAGTGCGCAGGTGAAAACTAGAAAATACAGATGCTCACAATTGCTGGCCTTATTCTGTGCCTTGTGTGCCATCGGGGTCATGGGGCTTCTCCTCAACCCACAGAAGCAAACTAGAAAGTCGCTGGACCATAAAGCACACAGCCACAACTGCATCCCAGTGTGGGAGGCCAGCAGGTACTGGAAGTCATCCCTTGGAGGGGTTGTGCCCAAAAGCCACCAGGTATGGATGCTAGCTTAATACAGCCCAGTGTATTCAGCCGGAGTTACTGGGAGGTAGGTGTGGGCCTTAATAATTTACTTTTAGGTGCCTAATTCAGCAGTACCTTATCCAGTCCCTGTGAGGAATAGTAGCAGGATAGTACCATCTCTGGTAACACAGAGCCAAGCATTAAATTGTTGAGAGCATATAACTAAGCATTCTTTAAACCAAGCTACACATGAGCCCCCCACCCTTACTATTTATGGTTGGAGACCTCCTTGTAGAAGGGTACTGCCTAATTATTTACAAGGTGCACCCTGACGACCTCCCAGATTTACCGAGAATTTGTGATTCTAGTAAATGTTCCTGACAGCTCAAGCAAACCATAATCTGGGCACCCCAAATCTCTGCAACCTTATTAGCCCTCTGAATCCCTCAGTTCCTCTCCTGGGTAACTACCCGACAGAGTCACCCTCTCTGGGATGGCTCCCTCCACCTGTGACAATGCTGGAGATGACAACATCCAAGCCCACGACGTCATGGGACACAACCCCATCCCAAACACTGCCTCTGCAACCCTCCACTACCGCTGAGATGACACCCAGGGAAGGCACAGGAGACTTGGTTGAGGAACGGAACACCTGTTTACCTCCCTGAAGACCCCCTTGAGCGGTGCTTTGCAGTTAACGATGTGTTTACCCCCAGAACCCCTTGCTTCCCACAGTGTTTGCTGCTCAGCTGTGAGGTGGGACTCCGGCTGCCAGGGGGCTCTCTGCTGTGCCTCTGAGTTTGGAAAGGTCAAGGTATGCGTCCATCTCACAACCTTATGGGAGCCCCTTTAAACACTTCACTTGGTTGCTTGTCTTCTCTACTCTGATTAGACTGACCCCCATTATGCATCCTACTAGGAGCCGGCGAATTTAATTTCCATTGAAAGGACCCCTTCTTGGCTGCAGGTGCTGCCACCACCACAGCATCCCCCTCTACACCCTCTAGAAGGACAACAGTTACAGGGCCAGTTATGGTTGGAGACCTCCTTGTAGAAGGGTACTGCCTAATTATTTACAAGGTGCACCCTGACGACCCCCCAGATTTACCGAGAATTTGTGAACCCTTCCCCACAGCCACTACTCACGAGTTCCTGTTCACGCCCTCCAACAGTCTTAATATTTTTATACAAAGGACAGAAATCAAGCTCATTTTTTTTTGGCCGCTGTAACTACTGGGCACGTTACCAGGCTCAACAAAGGCTATTTCCCAAGTGAGAGGTCTGCTCGGCTGCCTTATTGACTCTGCCCCCATTTGCCCCACAGAAGGCACTCCACCAGTCCCTGCAGCTTGCCCACAGCTCTCTGCGGTGCCCAGCTGCTCCCATGCAGGACACTTTGCGAGACGGCACATGGCACCTGGGAGGAGTCCGCATGTGCCCTTTACAATCCTCCATATCTGCCCAGGCACCAACGCCACATGGATGAATACGACCTACACCTCGTCCCAAGGAGCACAACCCTCTCAACCTCCAGCACATCTGCATCCCTGCTGGCCCTGGGAAATCCTGTCTGTCTATATCAGTGTAGGCTAGTCTCCCCAGGACCACCCTTGCAAACCACCAAACGGAACCCCCAATCTGTCTTCCTGCCTCGCTCACATCAAAAGTGCACAGTGTTCGCCCCCATTATGTCAGGCGTAGTCCTGCTACTATCCCTCATAGGGACTGGACAAGGTACTGCTGAATTAGGCACCTGAAAGTAAATTATTAAGGCACACACCTGCCTCCCAGCAACTCCGGCTGAATACACTGGGCTGTTACACCAAAACCTAGTCTTAATGCAACAACAACATGATTCTCTAGCAAAGACGGTTTGGGATAACCGTTTAGCTTCAAATCACCCCCTGGCCGAGGAAGGTGTATGCGCTGTAAAGGCACCACCTGCTGCATGCACATTAGTAATTCTGGACAAAGTCAGAGAAACTCACAAAAGATGGCCCAAGTATTTCATAACCTACAAGTATTTCATAACCTCGCCCAAGGTTTTTTACCAAACAACTACCTGAACCTTATCCAAGGGCTTTATTTTCTTGGCTGGATCTCAACAAAAGAAGGAAATGGTTATGGACAGGATTTCAAACTGTCATTTGTCTACGGATATTGCTGACTGGCATTTTTGCTTTGTTCAAATGTTTCATGTGCTATGTGACCAAAACTCTGGATTGGCTTTTAATATCTCCGCCATCTTGACAGTGCCCAAAATTTTTCCTGAAGATGAATTCCTAAGCATCACGGGGTCAATTGTGATGAGAAAAGCAACTTTTTTTGTTGTTCCCAAGCTGCTGCCTCGGCATTTTACAGCACCCTGTTCACACCCGAGTCTGGACATTTAGGTAAGAACTTGAGTTTAGGATTCCCACCCTCAGTTCCCGCTTTGGTTTTCCCAGGACACCTTTAAAATAACCACTTAGGGGGCACCTAGGTGGCTCAGTAGGTTAAACGTCCAACTCTGGATTTCAGCTCAGATCATGATCTCACGGTTTATGGGATCAAGCCTGGCCTTGGGCTCTGCACTGAGCCTGCTTGGGATGATGTCCTTCCATCTTTCTGCCCCTCTCCTGCTCATACACTTTCTCTCAAAAAAATAAATAAACATTTAAAAAAATAAAACAAAATAACCATTTAGGAGGTAAGTCCTTGAAAACTTAGTGACCTCAGCCCCAACCACCTCATAAGTAACAGGTGCCTCCTCCTCTGCTTTGTCCTGCACATCATGACTTGGAATGGAGGACCACTCACATGCTCAGGGCGCTACCTCTCAACCCCTGTGTGGGTGGCTTGTGTCCCCTCATTCTGCATATTCTTAATTCCATACACCAGCTCCGGCTCCCACCACAGTAAAGAAGGTAACAAAAGACTGAGCTGTGTGCAACCAACTAAAGTCAAAGGAAATGACCTTTCTTTTTCCCTAGCCCCTGTGCTATGCAGTGTGCTTCTTGCATCCCTTCCCAACAAGAAGAGAAAAGAATCCCAAGGGAGCAGGATACAGGGCAAGTAATTTTTGACTAAAGGAAAGTTTCAAGAAAAGGTGTGAAAGGGAGAGAATATACTATCCTAAATATACTTTTTGACAGAAAGACTATTTTAGGCTGATTATTTCTAAGAAACAGCAGACACTGGAGAAGTTCTGAAAACCAGAGCACAAGTTACCCTTCTGTAAGAGTGGTTTACATTTTATAAGAAATCTCCATTTGTAAGGGTCTCTCTCTCTCTCTCTCTCTCTCTCAGGAAGACAATGATTCTAAATATCTAGAAACTCTCATCAATGGAGAAAGCAGAGTCTTATCTTGCCATTGTTTACTGTGCTTTTCCTGATAGCTTCCCACAACTGGATCCTCACCCACCCCCAAAATCTTCTTTTGTCTCTACCTGAAGATATTATCTAAGGTAGTGACTTGGGCCATCCTGGAGAGTTACTCAGTTTTCCTGGGTCTCCCCCCTGCCTGCATACAGACAGTACATATGTTATAAAACTTCTGTTTGTTTCCTATTAAGCTGTCTTTTATTGCAGGGTGTGGCTCAACCAAGAACTTAGAAGAGTAAAGGGAAATTTATTTTTCCTCCTCTACAGGTTCATTAACCTTCTTAGGAACAGAGCTCATAGGATTATCTCTGAATGAATGAATGAATGAATCTAAATTGTTTCTCTCTCTTTTTAAATGTATGGTCCATTTTAATAATATATTACATTAGTGGTTCATAACATGCTTACAACTAGTAACCATCCATTTTTGTCTTGGGGCACCTGGGTGGCTCAGTCAGTTAAGTGACCAACTGTGGCTCAGGTCATGATCTCGCAGTTTGTGAGTTCAAACCCCACGTCAGGCTTTCTGCTGTCAGCCTCAGATCCTCTGTACCCCACCTCTCTCTGCCCCTCCCCACTTGCGTGCTTGCTCTCTCTCTCTCTCTCTCTCTCTCAGTCTCTCTCTCTCAAAAATAAACATTAAACAATAAAAAGAGGTAAGTCTTGGTAACAAGGCAAAATTAAATTTTTCCATTTCAGACCCTGAAATTTCTAAAAGGTCCTAAACTGACTTCCTAGTAAGTAAGAAAAAATTTACACTAACTCATCAGAAAATAGAACTGTATACAAAGAAACTTGAATTATGCACCAAAACTCAACCATTTCAATCCAAGGTGACCACATTCCCTACTTGCACTAGACCATCTTGGTTTATGTCTATTATCCTAGCATGACTACTGAGCATGCTCACTGTAACTCTCAAAAATGGCACAGTTTGGACAATAAGTTATGCATCACCCTATCTGGAGCCAAAAAGATTCCTAAACAATCTCTGACAAAGAGAACTTTAAGGTTTTAGAAACATTGCTCTTACAGGGTGCTTTGCATCATCTGTTTTTAAACTCATGAACTATGAAAGAGTTAACATTTTCACCTGCACAGCTGTAAAGTAATAAGAACTGATCAACACGCAATGTTAAATACAAAGTTCTGCCTTGCAACCTATATCTGGGAACTTCCCTATCCACCTCTACCCCCAAGCTAAGGATCCATGAGAACGGCACAGTGATTCAGCATTTCTAAGGCATTCATTAAAATGTGCCTGAGTGCCATGAAATCAGGAGAGGAAAAATAGGTACATAATACACATATTAAAACCAAAACTTCTTTTATAAAGGCAAAGATGATGAGATTCTATAGAATCTCTCCTACTGAAACATTTGTAAAGCAGCTGAACTGACAAGTCTCTCTCATGACTATTATTAGGCAAGTCATCTTAAGATACAGCACGAAACAGGGAGCATTTTTTGTCACCTAGTTCAGGAAATGCTTAAAAACAGAAATAAAAAGGAAATCACAGAACACAAAGGGGAATTTCAGGGAATCCATGACACAAGACACCATTTATACCTGTCTGGGGGCACTTTTTAGAATCTGGCTTATCTAATTTTGTGTCTCCTGGAGGTCAGACCATGTCTTGCTCATCTGTGTACCCCTTATCTCTTATCTCTGAATCTTTAGCATACTCCTTTGCACAGGAGAAATGTGCAACAAATGTGTGTTAGAATTAAACTAGTAATAAAAGGAGAAAAATACTTCCCAATATAATTTCTGTGTAAGCATTTTTTTCTCAGATAAAAGAACCCCACCACCACCACGTTTGGGGGTAGAAATGGAAGAGAATCATTCCAACGGCAAGTATGTGTTTCATGGTGAGAAATCTACATGAGTGGCAGGAGAAGGTTTAACAAGCCATATTACCATAAAAAAAATTAAGATATAGAGGAATCAAATCATGTCCCACCCAACAAAGCAACCACATAACATTAGACCAGAAGAGAGGCATCAGTCAGAGCCTTCAAAGCCTGAGTTATAAAAATATCCCTCTGAAAAATTTTTAAGAGTCAGCTCAGGAGGGATTGAGCATTCTTTGAAATACACTTTAAGGCAAGTTTGTGTGTGTGCGTGCATGCATGTGTGTGTGTGTGTGTGTGTGTGTGTGTGTGTGTGTGTGTGTGTTATTCCTCCAATACCATATGCAAAGGCACTGGAGTTCGAGAACCTGCCACTCAACCTTAGAAGGTTCCATTAATTAGGAAAGCCATAAAATGGGTCTCAATGCATTTACCAAGAGGGCCTTGGATTCTTCTTCCTTAAAGTCACCATCCACTCTTCCTATCAATAAGACAAATGGGCAGACGGGACCCAGGAGTCAACCTATCAACTTACATAGGAGCAGATGTCAGGGCTGTGAGAACAGTCTTACTCATCTCAGCCAAGGTGGGTACAGCCACTTCACAATACTGTGAAACAAAATGAACCGCTCCAGTAATATTCAACACAAAGGAAGCATTTTCTCAGAAACTTGACTTGTAAAAAATAATAAAAAGGAAATTTTCGGGCAGCTTGAAGTTTATTGTAGCCGTTTTACAATCTTTGGAAAGTCACCCAAAAGCCTTGACTTTCTAACTCCTCATTTGTAAAATAGGAATAAATACCATTACCACTTACCTATATTTTAGAAAACTAATAAAAACAACGATGTGAACCACAGATACTTTTCCTAAATACTAGATGTTAGACAGTTACTGCTTTTGTCAATTGAACAGGTAGAGTCCAAAGTAAAATGTCTGACATACAAACTCTGTTCTCGGCTCCTGGTAAAGAACACTGATGACCAACCCACCGTGTAAATCTGCTTGGCATCTGAAATATTACTAACTCAAATAAACAGCAGTGAGCAAGAAAAAAAGATCCTTCAAACTCTTTGGACATTAAGCCCCTTCGTCTTCCGTTGAAAGCCTTTTAAAAAAAACCAGTGCCACGTTCTGAACCAACTGGAGAGTCCAGCAACGACTCACAGTGAATGCAGACAGAATCCTGAAGGACTGTGCTGGCCACACTTGGTCTCTATATTACATAAACAGTCTGTATAGATTTGCCACAATCTTTTTAAATGTCGAGTTGTTTACCTACTGAAAATATATCAGAAAAAAGTATCCTTTCCTATGATAAATTAAAGAAACTTTAAATTAAATTTAATCACTCGGTTTCTAAGTGACAGACTGATAGGTGCTCTGCAGACAAACAGCCTCTCACAGCACCTTTTGTGTGCAGACTGAAAGGAGTTTTCATCATGGGATATAAGACACTGCACCCTTATATAAAGCCTCACAGACATAAGTCAGGACCATAAACATACTCACTTAACTACCATTCAGTGTCCAATGCAAGTGAAAGACACACGGACCACATTTCAGCTACTGGATTTGAAAAGTCATAAGAAATTCGAATTCCACATTGGAGTCAGAGACGGGGAAAAAAAACCCAGCAACCCTATCCCAGTAGATCCCAGGTTGACTTCCTCCAGTCTCTCCTCTATCATAATATTAATCGATTTCCTAATAAAATGCTGCAGTAAAATTTGTGAAATCAGATTCTGGCAGAAAATCAAATCAAAGGCCAACTCTCCATGGCAGTTACTTCGATATACCTAGACCCATGCCTACCTTGTTATGTTTTTGCTGGTGTCTTGTCTTTGTGTCAAGAACATGATAAGGGCTTTCCGAGTCTTGGTTGATGTAATATATGAGTCTTGAAGGCAGTGTGATTTCTCTCTGCATTGCATTACTGTAACTAGTATTACTGCTGTTATTCTGTTGCACTGTGTTGCCTTCATCTGCCAGGACTCCCAAATTTTTTTCTGCAGTTTCATTCCAATGCGGAGCTAGGGGGGGTGGAGCACAGAGATACACAGATACACACATATACCCAATAAATACATAAGTACTACAATGTGTTTTTTCATTAACTGCAAAAACAAAGTTTTCTATTTATAAGCAGATAAGAAGTAGAGGCACAGCAAAGCAAGTTATCCCAACAACGAAATGGCCTGGATAAGTTAACAGCCGGCGAGGCTTATACAATAATGTACTATTTGTTTTTATTTGTGTTTCTCGTGTATATTTCTAACAAGTCTCAAATCTATACTTCTAAGTATGTGGAGTCGCGGGGTGGGGGGGGCGGAATGAACTTGAAGGAAGACATTAAATGTACATGCTCAGAGGAGGTTCTGACCCTCATCTCCCTCTTTGAGTCTCTAGAAGCTCTGTGGGACTCTGGCTAGGAGTATCCCATCTGAGAGCTAAGAACGCACCCAAGATAACTTGAGTGCTGAATTCATGGGCGCCGGCTGTTATTTGATTCATTAAACAACATAGACATTTCTTTTTCTTTAAACTTTGAGACCAGCAAAAATTCTTTGCCATAGAGGGAAGCAGATCCTGGCAGCTTTCCAATTCTTTTTATTTTCCTGCCAAGGCCAGCTTTCTGCTTCCACTGATCTCCAATCATCAATGTATTGAATATCATATTATCTTAATTGCTCATTATAACGACAAGCATTTTGAGAATTACAAACTAAAGGTTTATATCCCTGAAGTTTCCCTCCCCCATCTTAAGTCCAACAGCAGTGAATAAACCCAGTAGGCGACTTGAGGAAACAACACATTACCACTATTATTATTACAGGCTCCCGCATTCACATTCAGGCTCTCCACCCAAGAAGCAACTTGCTTCCTCGCTGCATTTACCGTCCACCGGTTTCCCCTCCGCCAAGTTACAGAGATCGCTGAGGGGCCCCGCGGCCGCTAAATACCCTCCAGCGGAACCGACAGTAATTGGAATGGGTTTTTAGTGAATGCAATAGAAGGACTTCCAAAAGTGAACTGGAATGAACAGGG